>NW_027423238.1:0-134081 GCF_048934315.1 Petromyzon marinus
CCCCCCACCCTCTCCCCCCCACCCTCTCCCCCCCCACCCTCTCCCCCCCCACCCTCTCCCCCCACCCCCCTCTCCCCCACCCTCTCCCCCCACCCTCTCCCCCACCCTCTCCCCCCACCCTCTCCCCCCACCCTCTCCCCCCACCCTCTCCCCCCACCCTCTCCCCCCCCCTCTCCCCCACCCTCTCCCCCCACCCTCTCCCCCCACCCCTCTCCCCCCACCCTCTCCCCCCACCCTCTCCCCCACCCTCTCCCCCCACCTCTCCCCCACCCTCTCCCCCACCCTCTCCCCCCACCCTCTCCCCCCCACCCTCTCCCCCACCCTCTCCCCCCACCCTCTCCCCCCCACCTCTCCCCCCACCCTCTCCCCCCACCCTCTCCCCCCACCCTCCCGGTGTAGTCGGCACTTTGCTACGTTCATCATTTCGGTTTTTTTTTGTTATGCTTTGCTTAATGTAACCCCCCCTTTTTAAATGAAAGACCCAAAATATACTTTTTTTTCTTTCCCCCTTCCTCTCCTCTCTTTACCCCCCTCTCTGCCCCCCCCTCTCTCTCTACCCCCCTCTCTGCCTCTCCTCTCTCTCTACCCCCTCTCTTCCTACTCCATTTGCCTCTCTCTCGCTCTCTCTTTTTTCTTTAAACTACGACAAGTGCTGCATCGGCACGCTGCCCTTCCCACAATCAAACGGCCTACGACGGGTAGCTTAGATCTGCATGCAGAGCTCTCCGTCATCTGCCACCGAGCACACGGCCTCCTCCAGCGCCCACTGCTCCTTGAAGGCCGGCACGGCGTGGGTCAGCCGCGTGTAGTGGAACTCCAGCAACACCCTGATCCGACCAGAGCGTGGAAGATGCCCAGGCTGCTGGCTGACGTTGCCCCCTCCAGGGCCACCTTCCTTGCCCTGTATATGGCGAGCTTGGCGTAGCCGAAGAGCACGTTGACCAGCCCCCTGAAGATGTTGGGGTCTGTTGCCCTTCGGGTATCCAAAGAAGGAGGACCGTCGGGGAGAAGTGGAGGCTGAACCTTAGGAGGATGTTTCTCAGGACCTTGAACAGCGAGTCCAGGCTCTTGCACTCCACATACTGGTGCGCCACCGTCTCCACTTTACCGCAGAACCGGCACTCCGGGGACGTGTCGGTGAAGCGCGCCAGGGAGACGTTGGTGGTGACGGTGCCGTGGGCGATGCTCCAGCTGAGGTCGCCGATGCGGTTGTACGTCGGTCTGCAGTAGAGTTACCTCCAGCGAGGCCTCTCCGGAGAGACGCAGGGCAGGGCTTTCCTCCAGGCATGGTCCTTGTGGCTCCTCAGGGTGTCCTGTTGGTGGAACCAGGACCATGTAGGAGTAGAGAACCTTCCTCTTTACATTTGCGAAGGCCACCTCCGGTAGGTCTTCTAGCCGGCACAGGTTGTGATCCGCCTTCGTTTGTCGGCATTGGCGATGCAGTGGCACGACTGAGAGCTCCGGTGGAGGGGGATCGAGAGGGCCTCTTCATCCCAACGCCGATGGGAGGCGTTCTCCCCGCTGCCACTGAGAAGGCCCCCTTGGCTTCGGCCAGGATCCGGGCAGCCACCCGGAGCGACTGCAGCCCTGTCTTTGTGGCCACGTCTGCTGGTCCGATCCACCGGCCCCGTGTTTCAGGCTCCACCAGATCTCCCATCCTGGTGAGCCGCGCGTTGGCGAGGCGCCTCTCCATGCCAGGGGGGTGGTGGTGGATGGCAGCTTTGTCTGTGGGTTCCTGAGGATCGGTTCGAAGACCAGATCCTCAGCCGATCACGGTTGGTTCAGCCTCCTGACGGCGAGGGAGCTCCATGTCTGCAGGACGCTTCTGTAGAAGGGTGGCAGCTGTCCCAGTGGGAGGCCTGCAGGTCCATGTAGAATAGTTGCTTGGAGCACTGCAGACCCCCCAG
Source organism: Petromyzon marinus (assembly GCF_048934315.1). Classification (NCBI taxonomy): domain Eukaryota; kingdom Metazoa; phylum Chordata; class Hyperoartia; order Petromyzontiformes; family Petromyzontidae; genus Petromyzon; species Petromyzon marinus. The sequence continues at coordinate 1,908 of NW_027423238.1, forward strand.
CTGTTTCAGGAGGAAGGAGGCCGTGACGCTCCAGGCCGGTGCAGGGGCGGCGTGCAGGAACTTTTGCGCTGCCTGCAGTCGGAAGGTGGCCAGCTGACTCCGCACGCACACCAGCCCGTGACCGCCCTCGTCCAGTGGCAGGCCAGGACCCCAGCCGCGACCCGATGTCCTCCACCTGACCAGAAGAAGTCGAGGACTTGCTTCTGAAGTGCGTTGACAAGGCTCATGGGGGGGTGCAGGGAGAAGAGTCGGTGCCACAGTATGGACGTCACCAGCTGGTTCTCCACCAACGTCTTTGTCCTGAAGGTGAGGAACTTGCACAGGCGACTCCAGGTGGCCAGCCGCTCCTTCACCTTCTCCTCCAGCTCGACCCAGTTCCTCTGCGGTGGTTCCTCCTCTGGTCCGAGGAACCCCCCAGGTGGTGCAGCGATGTTGTGCTCCAATTGATGGCTTTTGCCTTCTCAGGACACTCAGTCATGTCCCACGCTCCAACCAGCAGGCGCTGCACTTTTGCCAGTTCATTTTTGATGACGAGGCTTTCGAAAAGACCTCCTGGCACTCATGCAGCAGGGCGACATCAGCCAGGGAGCGCAGGATGAGGAGGACGTCGTCGGCGTATGCCGTCAGGACCAACTTGATGCTTGGTTCCCTCAGCACCAGGCCGCTGAGTCTCCGCCTTATGAGATTCAGGAAAGGCTCTAATTCCAGGGCATAAAGTGGCCCGACAATGGGCATCCCTGTCTCACTCCTCGCTCGAATTTGGCCGGGGCAGTGAGGGCGCCGTTGATCTTGATCATGCACTCCGCCTTGGTGTAGAGTAGGCGGATCGTTCGGACAAAGGCATCCGAAAACCCAAGGTCTTGAGGGTTCCTCCTCTTCCTCCCCCTCCTCCGTTCCGAACACAGATGGACTCGTCCGTCTGAACAAAAGCTCGTCGCTCTCTGTGGTGTTAATCCCTCATACTAACATCATGCCAATCCCCCAGTTACATGCTAATTTACTGTTGATATCTAAACTCCTCTCCCCCTCCTCCGTTCTGAACATAGATGGACTCGTCCCGTCTTAACAAAGCTCGTCTCTCTCCGTGGTGCTAATCCCTCACACCAACATCATGCTCATCCCCCAGTTACATGCTAATTTATATGTAAACTGCTTTGTCAAGGTGCTCTGTTCCTCCCACACAGCTTAAAAGACGCTGCCATGCTTGGCAGGGTTCACTCAAGCGCTGTCTTCCAGACAGTCCTGTTTCTTCACCTGAGGAAGGCTACTTGTGTTGTGGCCGAAACGTTGTGAGAATTTTATTTCTGTTATTATTATTTTTATTATTTCATCTCCATTCTACGTGACTTTACCGAAAGAACCCAGAAGAACAATGAGCTATCATTATTTTGTTGTTGTTTGCAAAGTGCAGGGTCTTGAGGACTTTGTGGAAAGTGCGGAATAAATGCAAAGTAACTCCCAAGAAGTGGTGGTGGTTGGACAAAAAGGACAATGGTGACGCCGATGGCTAAGGTCTCCTCCTGCGATGGCGAGATGTAAACTCCCTCGCATGGTATACAGGAGGTCGTGGGTTCGATCCCTATCCCGACCTTAACGCCTGTTATGTATTTGGAGTCCACGTGTTCTCTCTATCTTCCCTCTGCATTTAATCTGGCTGCTGATATACATTACCACGTGATGAGCCACTTCGTTGATCTATCATTTGTGGCCAGGTGGCTTCTGAAAAGAGCTTTATACCTGGTATTTTTTTTAAGGTGGCCATGGTGCTCACCGTGATCTACATGTTCCTCATGACGGGCACGCTGCTCGCTATGGTCGGCGACATTGTCAAGAACGGTATCCTCACACCCAGCAGCATCTTCTTCATCACTCTCGCGGGCATCCATCTCATCGCCGCGGCGCTGCACCCGCGCGAGTTCTTCTGCATCGTGCACGGATTCTTGTACCTCATCTGCATTCCCACGGGATACCTGCTGCTGCTCATCTACTCATTGGTCAACATGTACAACGTATCATGGGGCACGCGTGAGACCAAGGCGCCTACTGAGCCCTCCCCTAAGGAGGTGAGTTACTTTATGTGTTATCGTTATTGTCGTTGTTGTTTTTGTGTCGAACGTTATTTGGAGTTTCGCTCCATTCTCCTCTGTTGCTCCGTCCCGCACCTCCGATTAGCATGATTGGCTACGTACATTGCAAAAAAGTGTAACATATGCCCCCAACCCCCGCCAAGACGAAGGCAGCGATCCCCATATAGCTTTTAACCGACCGTTGGGGCAAGTGCTGTTAGCGAGTAGCACCTGTGAAGTCCGGAATGGCACATAAGAGGGTAGGTGGCCAGCACCATGCCCGGCCGCCTTTGTCTCCATTGTTGTCATGTTTACTACATCACATTTGGCTATTTTTGAGGCTTTTTGAGGGAAGGCCAAGGACTGGTCCAGATGTATGTATGTTGAACTTCTTTCACACCATGTGTAGCCAACTGTGCTAATTGGAGGTGCGAAGGAAGGAACGTTTCTAAACACAAAGAGCAGTTTTTTAAGAAATTAGTTTTCAATGTAATGATTTAAAAGTGCATAGCTCCAATTGCTTTCTCATATTGGAAGGAAGAGGGTTCCAGATGGACGCACAAGCGCACCCAAAAGCACGCGATGTGGTCACTGTCTTTGTTCAATGGTTAGCCAAAATCCACTGATGAGAGGATGACCGGAGCTTGCAAAATTATCGTTTATGTTTCTTGACAAGAACGGTGGTGGTGGCTGTGCCACTCGTGTCCATTAATCCAACACGGTGGGTATCGAGGAGGAGTCATTCACTGACTTTCCAGGAGAATGTAGTATGACAATTATGGACTCTATCTGTTCCATCTGAATAGAACGCAATGTTTCCCCCTCGCATTTGTGGGTCTATTCCATGGTGTTCTGGTTTCCCGTTGGCCAATAAAATCTTCATACATGGAGGACCGCAGAGCTTGGACAGTTATTGGCGCCAGTTCACTGAGCAGCTGAAACTGCCTTCCAGCTTGTGTGCGCTTCCCGCTGGTTTGATATCATTGAAGGACCCTGCCTTCAGCACAATGTCAATCCTCCTGTCCCAGCAGAAGAAGGAACGCAAGCATCGTTTGAATGGAACGAAATGCTGTATACTGCCACTCGAGTGGGACTGCTTCCAGTGGAGGATCAGCGTCCATCCGAAGAAATACTCGGCACTGAGTCAGGAGGATGACAGTTCAAGGTGCCACCACCTCACTGAGAGCCTGTAGCCATGCTTTTAACTTTGATCCTTACCTCTCGTGTATCGATAGTTCAACGTTTATGTCCCATATTATTGAGGGACTGTGTTATCTTGGTGTGGTTTGGGACTGTTGTTTTGCTGCCTTGCCCCAAGTTATGCATTTAGTATTGAAAAATTGGCAGTAACTGATGTACTCATGCAAGTTGCACTCATATACTTTATTTATTTTATTATCTTTCCTATACTTAGCACTGCTATCGTTTTATGTTCTAACTTTATAATCCCCTACACCTACTGGGCATCTGTGAAAATAGGTTCATAGCTCATCGGACTCCTCCTGCAGTAGAAATACAGATTATGATTATTGATTGGCTGTGTCGGGTGGAGGAGGATTTACAACGTAACATTTTACTCAAGTCAATACTGAGTCTTGTCTCAACTTATTAACTGTGATTCTAGTTGTGCTTGTATCTTAGGCGCCGTGGTGGCTAGATGTTAACTACCTCCCCTGGTATGCAGGAGGTAGTGGCTTCGATCCCAAACCTGACGATGCCTGTTGCCTATATGGAGTCTGCGTCTATTCCTTTCTCTCCCCATGTTGGTGTGGATTTTACTCCGGATCCCCTGATTTTTTCCCTCCTCATTTAGAATCATCATGTGATTAGAGTATTTGGCTGCTGTAATTTCCACGTGATAAGCCGCTCATTGAGTTATAATTTGTGATATTCAGGTCGATTCTACAAAAAAGCTTCCTAGCTCAGTGGGCCTTACATGGTAAAATAAAAATAATGGTTTAGTTTAACAGTTCATCATCATCCCTCCCAGCCGAGTGGAGTCGTGCACGGTGGAACTCGACAGAGAGATGAAGCTGCGTCCAATTGAGGCCAGACAACAGGACACTACGAGCACTCAGATGGAGCATCCAGAAGGAGCAGAGATCGAGGCGAGAGGAGAGGACATCGCGAACACTCATATGGAGCACCCAGAAGGAGCAGAAACGAGACCAGAGGACATCGTGAGCACTCAGACAGATCATCCAGAAGGAGTAGAGAGTGAGGAGAGACGACAGGGCATCGCAAGCACTCAGACGGAGCATCCTGAAGGAGCAGAGATCGAGTCGAGAGGAGAGAACATCGCAAACAGTCAGATGGAGTATCCAGAAGGAGCAGAGACGAGACCAGAGGACATTGCGAGCACTCAGACAGATCATCCAGTAGGAGTAGAGAGCGAGGAGAAACGACAGGGCATCGCGAGCACTGGGACAGAGCATCCTGAAGGAGCAGAGATCGAGTCGAGAGAAGAGGACATCGCAAACACTCAGATGGAGCATTCAGAAGGAGCAGAGGCGAGACTAGAAGACATCGCGAGCACTCAGACAGAGCATCCAGAAGAAGTAGAGAGCAAAAGTCGACCTCCAGAGCAATCAGACACAGACCTCGCCCTCCATACCAAAGGTAATATTTTCATCAAACAAAGACAAAGTCTTCTTGGTTCTTTCGTTAAAGTCACATAGAATGGAAATAAAATAATAAAAATAAAATTCTCACGACGTTTTGGCCACAACACAAGTAGGTTTCTTCAGGTGGAGGAACAGAACTCTCAGGACGACAGCGCTTCAATGAACGCTGCTAAGATTCGCAACGTCTTTTAAGCTAGGTGGGAGAAGTAAAGCGCCTTGACAAAGGAGTTTACATATCAAACAGGATAATTGAGCATTGAAATAGCGGTGTTAAAGTGTTGGATCAGCAGGGTGTTAAAGTCAGAAATTCGCATGGAACTAGGAGATTAGCATGATGTTATTGTGAGAGATTAGCATGTGACTGGTCACGGAAATAGCTATGTTAAAATCAAAGTTTACATATCAACAGGGCCATTTAGTATATGGACACTAAAGGACTGCAACTATCCAACTATCATACAATAAACCGATGTGAAAAAAACTAAGTATAAACTACATCAATATAATAAATGTACTCAATATATTCTTCAATAAGTTGAGCTATTAACATAAAGTAACTGGGTATACACTACACTATATAATGAATACCATATAGTAAACTAATAAAAAACTAAAATATAAACTACATCAATGTTATCAATAAACTCTATATACTCTCCAAACAGCTGAGCTACTAACAATAAGTCGTTATACATTACAATGCCATATGGCGAAAAAATGGGTGGTGGTATTTTCTTTTCAACGTTAGCACCACGGAAAGCGACGAGCTTTGTTCAGACGGACGAGTCCATCTATGCTCGGAACGAAGGAGGGGGGAGAAACAGCCACGATGCGCTGCTCTGTTCTGTGTTGCGTTACAACTATGTTATAAACTAGACTACAATACATTGCAATGTTATACCTTCCAATCTAAACTACAGTGTATAATATCATATACAGCCCAATGTAAGCTCTAACATTATGCATTATATTGATATGTCCCCAACTAAACTTTTTCTACATTACACGACTATACACCGTAATATACACTGCCATAGACAAACCCACCATTAAATTATACAATGCGTTACTATACACTACCCTATACTTTAGACTGTAAAATAGACTTGTAATATTACACTATGTATTATTCTACCAACCCTACTGTATACCACACTACTGTATATTCACTATACAATTACGATACCATATATTGCCTTATGAATTATGTTAAACATTACAATGTTAAACTATTTATTATACAACATGCTATACCTTTGACCGTTGTGTGAACGGTATTTAGAGACATTGTCAGGGAATGGACTGCAGTCTGAAAGTCACCGTATAATACAATCAATTAAGAACCGAAATGGTTTATAACGTCTTTCCAATGGTTACTAAGCCAGAATCCATCTTCTCGGTTGAAATTGCCTCTGTGTTTGTATATGTGGATGGCCTCATGAACGAATGTCTCATGGTAGCCGGATGGCTTGCAGAGAACCTCCGTGTCTTGTGAGCCCACTAAATTATAACAGTGATCTGCCACGGCTGAGGTGTTCGTCCTACCGTGTTTCAAGTCTGCTTTATGTTCACGGATGCGGTCCGAGATATGTCGTTTGGTTTCTCCAATGTAGCTGCTACCACAAAGGCAACTTAGTTTGTAGACGCCCGGGTACTGTATGTCTGGAACCACATCTTTTACAGACGGAACCAGATCACGCATTTTATGTACTGTGTTGAATCGGACCTGGATCTTGTGTTTATTCAGGATTTTGGAGATCTTTTTTGTGACCCCCGCAATGTAGGGTAAGGTGATGGTTTTGAATGGCTCCTCAAGAGAATCCTTCTTCATGGCTGGAGTGATGGTTTTGCGGATTGTGTAGTCGGAGTAACCATTAGCCTTGAGAGCTTGGTGTACGTGCTAGAGTTCACTGGCAATGTGTTCCTGGTCGGAAATGCATTGGGCTCTATGGTATAGAGTCTTGATGAGGGAGTTCTTCTGGGACGGATGGTGGTGGGAATCTGGTTTTAAGTAAACATCCATATGCGTAGCTTTCCTGTAGACACAGTGGCTCATTGAACCATCAGGTCTCCTTTTAATTAGGACATCCAAATAGGGTAGCTTGCCATCTTTTTCGACTTCCATGGTAAATCTGATGGCTGGGTGTATGGAATTGATGTTAGAGCTTACATTGGGCTGTGTATACGATATTATACAATGTAGTTTAGATTGGAAGGTATAACATTGCAATGTATAGTAGTCTAGTTTATAAAATAGTTGTAACGCAACACAGGACGGAGCAGCGCATCGTGGATGTTTCTCTCCCCTCCTCCGTTCCAAGCATAGATGGACTCGTCCGTCTGAACAAAGCTCGTCGCTTTCCGTGGTGCTAACGTTGAAAAGAAAAAACCGCCACCCATTTTTTCGCCATATGGCATTGTAATGTATAACGACTTATTGTTAGTAGCTCAGCTGATTGGAGAGTATATAGAGTTTATTGATAACATTGATGTAGTTTATACTTAGTTTTTTCACATCGGTGTATTGTATGATAGTTGGGTAGTTGCAGTCGTTTAGCGTCCATATACTAAATGCCTCTGTTGATATATAAACTTCGACTTTAACATAGCTATTTCCGTGACCAGTCACATGCTAATCCCTCACATTAACATCATGCTAATCTCCCAGTTACAAGCTAATTTCTGACTTTAACATCCTGCTGATCCAACACTTTAACACCGCTATTTCAATGCTAAATTATCCTGTTTGATATGTAAACACCTTTGTCAAGGCGCTTAACTTCTCCCACCTAGCTTAAAAGACGCTGCGAATCTTTGCAGCGTTCATTGAAGCGCTGTCGTCCCGACAGTTCTGTTCCTTCACCTGAAGAAGGCTACTTGAGTTGTGGCCGAAACGTCGTGAGAATTTTATTTTATTATGTTTTATTTGTATTATTTTATTTCCATTCTACGTGACTTTACCGAAAGAACCAAGAAGATGAATCCCTGCAGTCACGAAAGCTTTAAATCGAAAATTAAATGCGAAGTCATTGCTTGTCAGTTAAAAAAGACCGAGCATCTGAAATCACGCGATGCGGTGACCATCTTTGTTTGATGAATGGATGAACGAAGTGTGGGTGATGGTTAATGCTCCTAGACGAGATTAGCAAGCTATTGTGATTCATTTGTGGCAAGCACTCTGGTGTTGGACCAGAAGACGCCAAAAGGCGTACAACTCAAAAACAGCGCACTATCAGAGTATTGAGGGCTCGGGGTGAGCATTTAACACCAGTGGAGACTAGGCTCTAAGAAAAGCCGTCTCGGGTGTGGACCAATCAAATTCAAGGACAGTGCATATTATTATCAGAGTTGTCTCTTTTGTTTGCATTTTGATTGCTTGTGTTGTGGTTATTGCAAACACGATGCCTTGAATAAAGGTGTCAGTTTTTGTGCCAGTTAAAAGGGTAAAACCTATTACTATTACAATATTAATATTATTCATCGGAGTAAGTTGTTGTTATTTGGACAATCGCACAAAGTGAACCTTCTGTCCCGTGGATGGGAATGCATAGGAGGAAGACGAGTTTTGGAAGAGCATAATCAGTGACTACCTCAAGCCTCTGGAGGAAGATGACGATCACAGGAAACGCGTGAAGCAGGAACTCTTCGAGATAAGAAACAAGGTACTGGCAACGCGTCATCGCGAGTACCGGAGATGCTTCGATAACAGAAAAATTGCGTTCCAGCGACAACGCGTTGTGCAAACAGCAGGCGTTAAGCGAGTACTTACCGTACTTGGCATGTGGTAGAAGAAGATTTAAACGGCATTGAATTACCTATGCCTTATTATTCCAACGAATTAATTGTTAATTGTTCCAATAATCCGCTAATCCTGTAAAATACATGAACAATAAAACAATAACAACAGAAGTGACCATTTGGCGTCGAGAGTGGACAGTGGGGGAGAAAAATGAACGCACAAAGAGGGGATCCATAAACAGCCCGGGGTCATCCCCCCCGCCACTCGGCCAATGCAATGTAAATCAGGCCTGGTCTGTCTGTCCCAACGTGCAGGGCACTTTCGTCTACTTCATGATCAATGCACTGTGGCTGGTGGCGACCCTGGCACTGCAGTTCGTGGGAGCCGACCTCTACATCCAGATCCCGAGCACGAAGAACGAGGGGACGGTCATCGACGTGCTGCCCCTCGCCTTCATGTTCCTCATCACCTTCTCCAGCATGCTCATTGTCCAGTTCCTGGCCATGCTGTACCACAGCTGAGGAGGAGGGGAGGGGGTCGACCCATGCGTGGCCATAGGGGGTGTGTGTGCATGCCGACTCAGTGACCAACAACAGTAACGATTATCTGAAATGGTCCTGGACTTCCCCCCTTGTGCCGTACCGGCCTTCATAGGTGCCACTCGCTGACAGCACTTGCCCCAACAGTATCTTAAGGCTATCCAGGAGATCCATGTCTTTGCCTTTATGTGAGTGTGGGCAGTGTGCTTATGACCAGCTCCGGTTTCGCAGCCGAGGTCTCACTCCGAAACAGTCGGGCAGCATTATCTTTTCATCGGCTGTGTAACACTGGGTGGAAACTACTTGGTTTGTCATTCCATGCGAAGCTCCGGATTTTATTTGACCACATTGATATCTTCCCTTCTTTATTCTTTCGAGAAGGATGTTGAGGTGTCTAAAGTAACATCTGCACCGGTTAGAAACATTCAGGTCACCCTGCCTACAATGCATCCTGGGTTTAACCAGACTGGATTGTGTCAGGAGCTCACATATTCTTAAAAGATCTAGACACACTCCCATTGGTGAGCTCCTCTCACAAGCGTGGCTGTGTTGGCTGGGTCATGTAGCCCCCATGCCCAGCCACTGCATGGCAAAGCAACTATTATTTGGCAGGATAGATCAGACTAAAGGGCACGGCATGGGCTAGGGAAAAAAAGGAATGATATGGTACAAGAGGATATATAGAGATGAGTGGACTTGCCAATAACTGGTACCAGCGGTCTCAAGATTGGCCACTCCTGAGGAGATGCTACTTGGCAGTTGGAGGCAGTCGCCCACCAGCAATAATGGAGGGCAGAGGAGCGATGCTCGCATCCATAAGCAGAGCACCGGGCAGCTAAACACAACAATTTGGCACAGTAGGGGTCACAGCTGGTGCATTGTCAGTCATCTCAGTCAGTCAACCATTGGCTCCTAGGTCTGTCCCGTTAACTCCTGACAATTTGCCACCGTGGCGCCCCGTGCCCCTCCCCCTTCCCCTCCGTGCCCCCCCCCCCCTCTGCCCCCGTTCAGGTTGTTCACGCTGCTGCACGTGCTCTCCTACGTGGAGTCGTCGTCGTCGGGCCAGCAGTCAAAGAGGGGTGCTGTTGGTCGAGACAACAAAGCATTCGTCAATGATGGAGACGACGATGACGCTCAGCAGCGCCGTCTCAGAGAGATTGTCTTACAGATCCCTGGACCCCCTCCTCACACGCCGCACGTGGGTCCCCTCCCCGCACACAGCACATGGACCCCTTCCACTCACGGCGCACCTGGACCCCCTCCTCACAAGCCGCAAGTGGCCCCCCTCCATGCACGCTGCTCGTGGACCCCCTCCTCGCACGCTGCTCGTGGACCCCCTCCTCGCACGCTGCTCGTGGACCCCCTACTCGCACACTGCACGTGAATCCCTTCCTCGCATCCTCGCACGCTGCACGTGGACCCCCTACTCGCATGTCATACGTGGACCCATGCACGTCGTGGTTTATCAATGACGGTGCAGTCAGTAAAGGTGCAGCCCTGCAAGATGCTTCCCTTGTTGGAAGAGGTGGGAGTTACCCACGCTTTACCCCACCACCGCATGCGACCTGCCGATCGACCAACTGTGCTGTATCCATTTACGCAGCTGGGTGGACAGAGGCAGCGATATTTAAGAAGCTTGCAGCGTCGCTCCAAATGCCAGGCCTAAGGATCGACCTCTAGATCGCAAGTGTGGTGACGAGTTAATTGCAGCAGGGCAGCCTCTCATTACAATGGAATGCACTCAAAAGTCCTGCTGTACAACAACGGTGGACATCACTTGTGATATCATCGGCTAAAGTAAATGTAGGGGCTTTGAAGCTGCTCCTGGCCACGGACAGAGAAGTCGCTTCTATGTAGCAGTGGTCAGATGAACGAAACGTCCTGTTGTTGTTTGTATGTTAAATTTATTTTGCACTGCACTTAGCCAACCATGCTATCGTGGATGTAAACATCACCCACACATAGACTGTCCCGTTAACCATAGAAGTTGATCAAATCACATTATTACGCCTGATTAATTTAGAGGTCGAGCGACCCAGATGGGAAATCTTGTTTTGAGAAAGGTTTCTCTACCAAACACAGAAAACGATTCCCCATATCGCTTTAATAGACTTATGGAGCTGTTAGTGAGCACCTAATAACGGCAGGCACAGCACACAAGGTGGATGGCCAGCACCAAGTCAAACTGCATTACCGCACCATTTTATCATTTGAGGCTGAGTCGACCTAGGGGAGGCCCAGAACCGGTTTAGATAATCACCACTATTGTTGGTGGCCATGAGTGGAAGTGAAACTAGCGTCCCAAGGCTCAAATACTTGTGCAGGGCTATGAACACGAGTTTTATTTCACGTTCACTGATGGTCAGATATATATGCCAACATATATTTATAGATATTTTATAATACTCTTTGGTTCTTTCGGTAAAGTCACGTAGGTATAAAATTAAATAAATCACGACGTTTCTATTGCAACACAAGCAATCATCATCAGGTGGGAAACCCAACAGCAAGAAGTTTTTTTCTACTGAAGTGGGAGAGAGATGCCATGGTAAGAGGTTTCTAGGTAAGAACGGGGGGCAGGGCAAGGGGGGGGGAAGAGGGGGTGTGTGGGCTAGGGGGAGGGGATCGTTGCGTGGACGCTAGATTGATATGTATAATGTGGTTTATTTACAGAGATGTAGAGTTACATTGAGACTGTGTGGATAAATAAAACAAGACAGAGAAGAAGCAGTCATCCATCCAGAGCACCACGTTCAGATAGTTTCCCAAAAATATTGTATTGGAGATGTGAATCCATAATTTTAATGCTAAGGCAATGTTTCGCTGCTATTTGCCGCTGAGAAGATGTTATCTCCCTCGATCGGTACACAGGAGGTCATGCTGGACCCTGGCGGTGCCTCTGTTATACTTTTGGAGTTGGCGTGTGCTCTCGCTGTGGTGGTCGGAGCTTGGGTTTTTATCCGGGTTCCTTGGTTCAGATGATTAGACTGCTGTTATAAATTCTCACGTGTGGTGATATCAGCTACTGCGATCATCAGCTATCATTACGTGTGACCAGCTCGCCTATGAACAAGAGCTAAGAGCACAGTTGAGTTTAACTGGTAAATAAAACTGTGAATTCCCTTGCACCTTCTGAGGACGGTAGTGTCTTGGTCAACAGGTCACTTACCAAACGCTTAACGATCGATCCAAACCTTTTAGGTCCACGCTTCGCTGGGCGCGTATAGTGGTTACGCACACGTAAAGCTCTGTGTTTTTCTGGTGGATGCGTTGTCGGGCTGGTCCCATGGTGTCTGAAACGTGGAACAGCACGAAGGCGTTGGTGGTGAGCGGTAAAACGTGCACTCCTCCCCCATCACCCCCAGATTAATGTAGGTTACACTCCTCTGCTTGACAATAAATCCCAAAGGTTATTTTTAGTTTATAACGTCGCGATTTATAGCTTTTGTTAAACTTGACAAGATTACGTTTTAGTCCATGGCAATGAGAATAGAGTTCGTTTGTAGGAGAACATATTTGCACGATGCTATTTAAGTAAATTAACATACAATGTGGTAACACGGCACGTACTGATTATATGCACTTTATTGCCTATTGTTTTTTACTTTGCACAAATATAGTTTACTGAACTTTTGCAAGCCGTTATCAGTCATGTATTCTCGACTGCTTGCATATAGATAGTGGCGCAGCCCTGCAATGAATCACCCCTCCAGGCGATTGAGACAGCCTGCCACCTACAGATTGCGCAACAGCGCCCCATACGACTTCCAGCCGTTTGAACTCGGTCGTTGGTGTAATTTGCATTCTTATCTGGAGTAAACCAACCTCCAAATCTACATATCGCTGGGTTCACAGTTTAGCGCGCTAATCAATACTGCACCACTCACTTTAGCATTGCCACATCCAAATAAATAAATGCGTATGCACCAACCGCTTGAAATAATGCCACATCGCATAGTCGTCGTGTCGACAATTAGAGAGGTAGCCAGGTTGCTCAAAGATCAGCGCTGGACTGGTACCATTGAGAAGCTGGGTTCAACCCCGGCTACTGAAACTAAACTTTTATTTTTATTTTACCAGGTAAAGTCCACTAAGATATATACAGCTTTTTTTTAAAATAAGCGACCTGGCCACAAATAATAGCTCAACGAAGTGGATCATTAATCACGTGTACATTTGTAGCAGCAGTCAAATACTCTTAACGCACTTTGATACCAAATATGGAGAACAATCCCAGCGACCACGAAGAGAAAGAGGCATGCAATCTCCAAACAGGCATAGCATACAACAGGCATAGCAGGCGAGGTAGTTAACATCTCCTAGTCACCGTGGCACCCTGCCTGTGACTGGCAGGGCTCTCCCGGTATAGTTAGCTGATGGCCTCAGCCCGGTCACCAACGATTCAAAGACGGATTGTAAAAAAAAAAATTAATTGGTATTGGTTCCCACGTGACCACTTGATTTGATTTGCTCTGACGGATGGTGGAGAGTATATCTGAATATTGCCTTTATACTCAAACCATCTAACCCAAAGTAAACAGACAGTCCTCGACTTGCGAGTGTCCGACTTACGAACGCCCACTTCCATGAAATATATAAAAAAATAAAAATATTGATTTAAAATGCGAACTTGCAATTGCAAACTGAACTGCCGGCTTACGAACCGTTCGAATTTCGAACAGGTCTCAGGAACGAACTAGGTTCGTAACCCGAATACTGCCCAGAAATAACTTCTGCTCAATAGGTTTGTGGTCATATATAGTTACTAATTATTGTTAACATGGGGATAGTACATTTGTGTGATGTAGGTGCTGGATGTGGTCATAGCTGGGATCCTATCCTTTTCTATATTTATAGAGCACCTTTGGTCAAGGCACGCTTTCCAACATTTAAAAGCTGTAACAAAAACAAAGTGATTTATATGGCAAGGGCAGTGCAAGGGCCGAGGAATGAGTGTCCCGAACAGAGGACATGTGGCTTCATGCAAGAGATATAGGGAAGGAACGGAACAAAATGGAACGGTAAAAAGGGAAGAGGAAGGGGATGGGCTATTAAAAAGAGGTGAGGCCTTCAGAGAGGAATGGAAGAAGGTTATGGAGGTGGCCTGCTTCATGTTCAAGTATCTCTCTATTTACAAAGTTCGATTTTACGATATTTCACGTTCATGCAATTGACAAATTACGTGTTCTAATGCTGTACTGTGCTGTGTGATTGTCAGGAGGCCCCCATGGTGTCAGCCAGCACTGGTCTCAAACCCTCGGTACCCACTATATCTGTTTACCTGCTATGAAGTAGGAGCATTGCTCGAAACGTCGACAATTATATACATGTCCTTTCAATGCATTGTTGTTAACGAGTGTGTTGTAGAGGAGGTTAATTGACCATACTTCACCACGCTGACCAAACCGGGTTGGTGGAGGTAGGTGAACATTGTATAAACGTGGAGAGGAAGCAAAGTACGGTACAATATTTGAATTCATACGCACACAGTGGGGAGCACAGGCGTTGCCTCTGCCAGTGATCTCAGTCAACCCACCGCTCCTGGGTCTGTCCCGTGAACTCCTCCTGCACCCAGCTGGCACAGCAGTCAACCCATAGCACCTGGGCCTGTCCTGGGACTCCTACCAGTAGCAAGCCTCCCACACTGCAAGTCGACTCAAAGTGCACTTAGCCTGTGACAAGCGCCGTGGTGCCGTCACCACCACTTAATGGCGGATGGCGGCTGTTGTTAATGCACGGTGGAACAGAGTTCAGCTTCCAATGAGTAGGATGGTACGGTGTATGTGTGTATAAAGCAGCAGCACTGGAGAGACAAAGGTGGCCGGGTGTGGTGGTACCGGGTTTTATCGGTACTTCTTGCTAACAGCACTTGTCCCAACAGCCTCATAGAGGCTATACATGAGTCTTTGTCTTTGCAGTGGTTTGTGCACTGCGCCACGGTCTCTGTGACCTTTATTGCACTGAGGTCCAGGTCGTTATAGGTCCAGCCTTGACGAACGCCTTTCAACGTATTGCATGCTTCTCCAAATTATAAGACGAATCCAAAAACATACATATTTGGCCTCACACAAGACAAACATCGCCCGTATAGCCTGAACAGACTGTTGGGGAAAGTGCTGTAAGCGAGCACCAATGAAGGCTGACACAGCACACGAGGGTTGGGTGGCCAGAACCACGCCCGGACGCCTTTATCTCTACAGTGGCCATGTTAACACATTACACCGTACCGGGTAATAATGTGAGGCTGAGTCGAAGTTAGGGGAGGCCGTGAGCAGGAATCGAACTCGGGTCACCAAGTTCGTAGCGCCGAGCGCTGCTCTTCACAATAACAAAAAGTCGCCATTCGCCACTAAGTGGTGGTGACGTTACCATGACACTTGTGCCGGGCGATGTGCACTTTGAGGCCACGTGAATTGTCGAAGACCCTCTAACAGTAGGTCACAGGACAGACCCAGGTGCCATGGGTTGACTGAGATGACTGGCAGATGCACCACCTGTGCCTCCTATTGTGCCAACTTCCTGTATTTTTTTCGACCCGGTTATCCGCTCATTGTTGTGAGCGTCGCTCCTCTGCCCTCCGCTGTTGTTGGAGGACGATTACCTCAAACTTCCCAATAGCGTTTTCTAGGTGCACGTATCCTGGCACTGCACAGTAGCATCCTTAACGAGCCTCCTCGCTCACTCTACACGAAGCTGCGGGTCGTGCTCTTACATGTGGACGTCTCCTGGATTATAACTTTTGCTTTAAAATGCACAAGCTAAATGTGCGTCTCAGAATCGGTAGACCGCGGTAGAATGGAGAAGGATGTTGGAGTGGTGGTGCCGCGCCTGGCACATTAAAATAACAACCCGCCGAGCCGAGTTAGATAGCAAGACACGGCTAACATCTGCAGTGGCGAAGTGATGACACCTTGGATGAAGGTGAATCATTCCAAAAGCACGATTAATGATGATCCATACCTCGAGATTCCTGGCTGGCTGCTGGCTGGGCGCCTCTCCACTCCAACCACAATTACTCCACTGTTAGTGGCTGATGTAGGCCGTTGCTACAGAAACTATCTGGATAACATAACTGGCTATGCGGGATTATTTGTCGAACAAATGAAATTAAACGGCTTAAACGGAAGTCCGGCAGACGTCTAATAATAGTAATAATTATAATCATTATTAATTGGCATAGATAGCGACACCGAAAAGATGGAAATAACGAATAGAGAAGACTGACCACGGCTCATTTAAAATCGCTCTAACTTTTAAATGTGCTCCTATCAACGTAATTATTTTGCCAAGATGCTTATTTCCTAGATGTGCGTGTATGTATATATATAACCTCAGTCTTTGCGTTTTATTATCAGAATCAGAATCTTTAGTTATCCTGGAGAAATATGATAAGCTATGAAGATATTTTTCAGAGATGTCCAGTAGGGATGGGTCAGAAACTTAAACGATTGGAGTAAGCAAATCACTCAAGATAAATGTATCAATAAATGAAAAACTAAAAAAAGCTATTTAATTTACCAGGTAAGGCCCACTGACTTATTAGCTATTTTCAGAATAGACTTGGCCACAAATGATAGCTCCACAAAGTGGCTTATTGTGTGGACATTGTATTGCAGGCAGACACTACACGCACATTGTTGATTCTGAATGAGGAGGGAAAAACCAGAGGACCCGAAAAAAAATGCACGCGACCACGGGGCGAGAGAGTGAGACATAAACTCAAAATATACTGAAGGTCACGGGACAGACCCAGGGGCCATGGGCTGACTGAATTAGATGACTGGCAGATGTACCACCTGTGCCCCCTACTGTCAACTTAACGCATTACATCCGCCCGGCGCTCCGCTCGATGGAGTCGGGATCTAACCCACGAACCTCGTGCAGATTACTGTTCGTGCTCCGAGCGCAGGAGGACTAAGAGACGAGTCCGAACACGGACAGCTGTCGTTTGCTTGCGTGGCTGAGCTTCGTGACCTGCGAGACGAATCCACAGCCTGCCGCGTGTGCGGTGATTCATAGGCGATTCGTCATCCCACTTGCCAGGCCGTCAGCGCTCCGCAGGGCTGAGGGACCCGCGGGGAGAACGGGATGATGGGGAAATATGGAACCGATTAATTTGTTTTTGTTGCTTTCTTATTTATCCATACGAGTCGCACTGAACCGTGGGGCATTTTTAGCTGCGAAGCAACTGTGTACCGCATAGTAAAGTTTTTTTTTGATTATTTCGCGTAAATATAAATGTGTCGTTAACCCACCACCACCCGACACAGCTAATCAGCAAGGTTTGTCACCTAAACAAAACGTGCCAATTACTATGGGCAGCCACCCCGCTAAGGCGGTCACAGTAGGACGATTGGGATCGGTAAGAGCAGTGTTCTTCATTTCAAGGCCCACGGGCCAATGGCGGCCCCAGGTGGCCTTCAGTGTGACCCCTGACAGCACATGGATATGAAAACACCCTTTGCAGGTGAGGCGGTGTGGCGGCTCTCAGACTGATGTCAACATCGGCTGAAGTAGCCTCCCTCTGAAAATGAGTGAAGAACACTGTTTTTGGATCAGGAGGAGGTGGTGGCAGAACCTTCGAGAAACCTTTGAGAAGGGACATGGACCACGGGGGCCCTGGGTGACTGTGCAACTCGCCCTCTCACCTATACTCACCGTTGTCCTTCACCAACGTGGTTAGGAATGGTCAAAGTCCAACACGCTCCCCACATACCCCCGACCGCGATTGCGGAATTAAACAACGATGAGGCAATTAAGGATTGCCCCTTGCTGTGGCTGAACGCTATCGCGGGATGAATGTCAAGGCAGGTGCGCGGACTTCATCCCAATCGATACACTTTGTGAGCTTTGCAATTGCAGGGATAATCAAATCACGTTCCTCTAATCACCTCGATAAGGCTTCTCACCGAGCCAGGTTGTTTATAAGTCAACATCCCCTTATCCATTCACGTTCACGTGAGACGAATTGAGTTCACATTCTACTGGGGGTATGTGCGTGCGCATGTCTGTATGCATTTGGAGCCGCGGAACAGTGAACACGAGATCGATTTCCGCTCACCTCCAATATCGGGTGACGAATATCTGAACCCGTACTGGGCCTCCCCTATGTCGACTCGGACTAAATCGAGTATCGGGTGCGGTGTGTAAAACATCAGCACTGGTGAGACAAAGGCGGCCGGATGTGGTGTTGCTCGTGCCAGCCTTCACCCATACAACCTTCAACAGTCTGTTGAAGCTTGTATGGGAGAACGTTGTCTTGCGTGTGTCTCTCTCTGTCTCCCGCCATATTGTGTGTCTCTCGCGTTATGCTCTCACAATCTGCCTTTAACTTCTCATCAATTCACTGCCGTTCACCAATTTCTGCACGAGTGCCTATCACATCAAAATCCGAATATTTATGTATATTGCAGGAGGAATCCGATGAGCTATGAAGCTCTTTTTCACAGATGTCCATTAGGGGTAGGTCAAAGCGTTACATCAACAAACAATACAAAACACGATAGGAGTGCAAAGTATAGGAAAGGTAAACAAATCACTACAAAAAATTGCACTCCTATCGTGAAAGGAAAATAAACAATATTTAATTTACCAGGTAAAGCCCATTGAAGTATTAGCTTCTTTTTTCAGAAGCAACCTGGCCACAAATGATAGCTTCACGAAGTTGGCTTATCATGTGGAAATGAAAAGCAGCCAAATGTATAGCAGCCAAATTATCTTAATAATCTTAACGCATGTTTAAATATCCATCCCCATGCGCTTCTGCCACCGTCTGAAACGTTTTTCCTTCCGATATTATGAAGCCACTGAAGCTATGCACTTTTAAATCATAAATTAGATTAAAATCGAATTTCTTTAGAACGGCTTTTTTTCCTTTGCCAGTACCAAAATATGAGAATAGGTTTTCCCCTTTATCTGGCAACAAAACAAGTGTTAAGATTTTGATTTAAAGCTTTCGTGACTGCAGGGATTAATATTCTTGGTTCTTTCGGTAAAGTCACGTAGAAGGGAAACAATAAAAGAATAAAAATATAAAACAATCATCATGATGATAATTGCTTGTGTTACAGTCGAAACGTCTTGAGAATTTTATTGTTTTATATTTTTATAATTTGATTGTTTCCCTTCTATGTGACTTTACCGAAAGAACCAAGAATATGAATCCCTGCAGTCACGAAAGCTTTAAATCAAAAAGAATATAGGTGTTAAGATGTTAAAACACCAAAGTGAAACCTTTAGCAAGGAATCTTGTCTGCATTAACACTGTTTGAGACTAGGCTCCAAAGAAAGCTGTCTCTGGTGTGGACCAACCAGTTTCAAAGACAATGCATATAATATATTCTTGGTTCTTTCGGTAGTTTGTTGTCCTTCCCCCGCACCTCCGATTAGCACGGTTGGCTACGTACGGTGCCAAAGAAGATCAACAAACACCTAATTATGTTGTATATTTCCCAATATTTTTAAGTCTTGCTGTTAAAATCTATCTTTTTAAAGGGCTGCCCTTGTCAGCATCGCCTATGATCGTTGTATTTCACCTGCTCTGAATAAAGATGCCATCTGTGAATGTTTCACGTGAGCCGAGTCACAATTCCCACTCTGTGTTTATTATGTTTCACAGAGATGGCCTTGAGGCAGGGAAACACCATTTCCTTTTACATTGCTAGATACATCACCCCAAAGGAGTCCCGGCGGCGATGCTGCTATCGGGCGCACAGTCACAGAGTGGGAACTCCTCAGCAGGCGATGAGTCACGAGGAGCATCTTGATGAGCACGACCCTTGCTCTGCAGAGGGACGGTCTTCTTGCTGAAATAGCCTCACGCAGTGGGTTCGTGATGTTGATGGATACCGGTCTGCCCTGCAATAAACATTACCACGATGACTGTGTCCATATGTAACATCGTACATATGAGAGAGAACCGGGTGGTGGCGGCTTCGCACGTCCCCGGTAATCCAGCACTATAGAGGCAGCAGGGAGGGTTGGTGGATTACCCACAGATGATGTCGTGAAACTCCCTTCCCGTGGGCTTCGAGGAAGTGCCTTACCCTGGCTCGTCAGGAGAGGGCGATACATCAAGTGGACTAATCGCCATCTGTTTCAATCTGAACCGGGATTGAACGTTGCCTCGTGCAACACGTGGGTTTTCACCAGGTTATTGGGTTTGCTCCCACTTGCGTATAATGATAAACACAGCTGATCATTTATTGGCTATGAACAACTTAAAATAAAAACTCAATGTAGCATCAGCAAGCCCCTCCTTAAAATGAGTCTTTCCACTCAATGTGGCTTTCCTGGATATAAGTAAATATTGATTACGGGGAAATTTAAAGTGGATTAACTGCTAATTCCTGTGGATTACGAGCTAATTGTAGATGAGTATTATTAGTAGTGTAATGCTTTGTGCTGACTGTTATTAAACCACTGTTGTCTGCACTCCTTCAATGGAGGAGGAATAACACTACACAAATTCTCTCCTGCAGTCCTCTCGTGGCTAGCAGACCTTGACATTGGCATCCAGTTCCTGAGCTCCCGAGCCGATTGCTGCCATATGCAAGAGTAGACGAGAATCAGATTCGCGTGATGACTCATCACCTGTTCTGGTTGCCTCGCTGTGCCCTGTGCACCCGATAGGAGCATTGTCGGGACTAATCTAACTGACTCACTATTTTTTTATTTTACCTGGTAAGTCCCATTAAGCTGTACAGCTCTTTTTATAAATGAGCTGACCACAAATTATAGCACAATGAAGTAACTTATCACGTGCGAATTTATAGCAGCCAAATACTCTAAAGGCATATTGATTCTAAATTTGGAGGGAAAAATTGGAGGACCCGGAGAAAAATCCACTCGACCACAGGGAGAAAGACATGCAAACTCCAAATATGCAGCAGGCGTCACAGTCGGGATCAAACCCACGGTCTTCTGTATACCAATCGAGGGAGTTAACATCTTGTCACCGTGGCCCCCCTCAGGTAAATCTCAGTTTCTCGCATTACGAGGAGGCACGACGATTTCACGGCCTCGACGGTATTTTTTTCATATAAATACATTTTGTGGTGAAATTAGTTCAGAATCAGAATCTTTATTTATCCTGGAGAAATCCGATGAGCTCTCAAGCTCTTTTTCAAAGGTGTCCCAAAGGGGCCAGTCAAAAAGTTACAACAATGCAAAAACACGAATAGGAGTGCAAAGTAGAGGAAAGGTAAGCAAAGCACCAAGAATGAATATATAACATAGATAAAGTATACAAGTTCATATTTCAAAAGTATATAAATTTCCAAGCTCGGTTTAAACAACAGCAAGAAAAGTGCCAGACGTTGCACATTAAAATTTAACTTTACATTGTAAGAAGAAAAAGACCACGCGCCTTGACAAAGGAATTAGCATATAATTTAGCATTGAAATGGCTCATTGAAATAGCTAAGTTAAAGTATACACATCCGCAGAGGTACCCCTTGACAAAGGAATTAGGCTGGAGTGGAAGAAGCCACGCTTAGATCACGACCTTTAAGCTGTGTGAGAAGAAAAAGGACAAGTGCCTTGACAAAGGAATTACCATATAATTTAGCATTGAAATGGCTCATTGAAATAGCTAAGTTAAAGTATACACATCTGCAGAGGTACCCTTTGACAAAGGAATTAGCATCGAATTTAGCATTGAAATAGCTGAGTGATTAGCTTGTAACTGCTCGCAGAAATAGCTATGTTAAATTTAGAGCATATACGTTCACCGAGGCACCTAGTACTCATCAAACAGGAGAATTTAGCGAAACACAACCACGCTCAGACATCGGACCTGTGTGCGAGCAAACAAGGTGTTCTGACAAAGAAATTAGCATAAAAAGCAAGCATTTGATTGGCGGATTTTAGGAAAGAGGTGGTGTACGTGCCGGTGGACTCGCAGTTTGGCGCGGGGGGGGGGGGGGGGGAGTTTACCTATTGATGGTGTGAAAAGGGGGATTTTATAAGAGCTGCGAAAGTTTGGGGTACCACTACTTGAAAACTATACTGTACCATTGAAATTAGTTTAATGTTTAGTTCGATTTAGAACATCTTTCCAATGGATGCTTAATTTGAAACCATCCTCTCGGTTGAAATTGTGTCTGCGTTTGTAGATCTGAATTGCTTCATGAACAAATCTCTGATAAAAGCCCGTGGGTTTGCAAAGAACCTTGGTATCGGAGAAAATTATATCGTGATCCCCCACAGCGTTGTAACAGTGATCAGCCACGGCAGAATAATTCTTTTGCCGTGTTTCAAATATGATTTGTGCTCGCGAATTCGGTCAGAGACATGTCGCTTTGTCTCACCGATGTAGCAATCACCGCAGGTACAACTCAATTTGTAAACCCCGGGGTACTGTAAATCAGGAATGACATCCTTCACAGATGGGATCAGATCACGAATTTTGTGTACTGTATTGAACCGGACCTGGATCTTGTGTTTGTTTAGAATTTTGGAAATATTTTTAGTAACACCTGCTATATATGGAAGTGTGATGGTTTTCACCGGAGTATCAAGTGGTTGTTTCTGTATGGAGGGAGAGACAGCTTGGCGGATGGTACGGTCAGAGTAACCATTCCTTTTGAGGGCCAGGTGTATATGTTTTAATTCACTGGTCAGGTGGTGTTGGTCCGAAATGCAATGAGCCCTATGGTATAAGGTTTTGATGAGATAATTATTTTGGGCTGGGTGGTGGTGGGAATCAGGTTTCAAGTAGGAATCTGTGTGGGTGGGTTTCCTGTAGACAGAATGCCCCAATGAGCCATCAGATCTCATCTCAAACAGAACATCTAAGAATGGTAGCTTGCCATCTTTCTCCAGTTCCCTGGTGAATTTGATGGCGGGATGTCTGGAACTGATGTGGTGTAGGAAAAGGTTCAGAGCTGGGAGGCCATGTGGCCAAATGACGAAAGTGTCATCCACATATCTCTTTCACAGGGAAGGTCTGAGGGTGGAAGTCTGGATAGCGTCTGATTCAAATTTCGACTCAGCCTCAAATGAGTACCTGGTGCGATGTGTAAACATCGCTACTCGGGAGAGACAAAGGCGGCCGGGGGTGGTGCTGGCCACCCAACCCCACGTGCCGTGCTGGCCTTCATAGGCGGTGCTCCGTAACAGCACTTGCCCCAACGGTCTGTTAAGCCTACGCGGGGGATCTTTTATTTGTTGTACCGCATGAATGTTGCGCCCCACGTGCCTGGAGCGAGCGAGCTTCCTGAGGAACTGGGCAGGCGAAACGTCGCGCATTGGCACGATGCGCCACGCGTTTTCCAACCCGAGAGCTCATCAGATAGTCGTGCAGCTACCAAACACACCGATTGCATGCCAGGCTAGGTGTTCCCTCGACTTAAACATCTTACAATCCAGTCTCACATCGCCTTGATGCAAGAAGACATCTAAAGTGGGCCCTGGTCTTTCATAAAACCCGTATTGGCAAATCTGTGTTGCACTTAGCTAATTCATTAACCCAAGAAACATAAGACGTGCATCAAATTTCCATTTAACTCTTCCTCAAACAAAAATATGAATAGGTGACCAAGCCTTTGACGTTGCAGACTATAACTGTTGTACATTTAACTAATTTTGCATAGTACGGAACCAAACGTTATAATCGGAGTTGCTGGACACAAAAGAAATTGCAGATGTGATTTGTATCCTTGATCCTTGCCCCTCATGCATCGATAGTTCAATGTTCATGTGCAGTGTGTTGTTGTTTTGGTGAAGTCTGGGACTATTCTTCTTTGGTTCTTTCGGTAAAGTCACGTAGAATGAGAATAAAATAATAAATTGATAAAAAAGATGGCAAACTACCCTTTCTGGATGTCTTAATTAAAAGGAGACATGATGGTTCAATGAGCCACTCTGTCTACAGGAAAGCTACCCATACAGATGCTTACTTGAAACCGGATTCCCACCACCATCCATCCCAGAAGAACTGCCTCATCAAGACTCTATACCATAGAGCCCAATGCATTTCCGACCAGGAACACATTACCAGTGAACTCAAGCACGTACACCAGGCTCTCAGGGCTAATGGCTACTCCGACTACACAATCCGCAAAGCCATCACTCCAGTCATGAAGAAGGATCCTCTTGTGGAGCCACTCAAAACCATCACCTTACCCTACATTGCAGGGGTCACTAAAAAGATCTCCAAAATCCTGAATAAACACAAGATCCAGGTCCGATTCAACACAGTACACAAAATCCGTGATTTAGTTCCATCTGTAAAAGATGCTCTTCCAGACATACAGTACCCGGGCGTTTACAAACTAAAGTGCCTCTGTGGTAGTAGCTACATTGGAGAAACCAAAAGACATATCTCGGACCGCATCCGCGAACATAAAGCAGACTTGAAACACGGTAAGACGAACTCCTCTGCCGTGGCAGATCACTGTTACAATTCAGTGGGCTCACATGACATTGACTTCTCCAAGACGGAGGTTCTTTGCAAACCAACTGGCTACCATGAGAGATTCGTTCATGAGGCCATTCACATATACAAGCACAGAGACAATTTCAACCGAGAAGATGGATTCAGGCTTAGTAACCACTGGAAAGATGTGTTAAATCATTTCTGTTCTTAATTAATTGTAATTTTACGATGACCTTCAGACCGCAGCTCTTTCGCCAGCATTGCCTCTTAATACCTCTCACACCACGGTTAATGGTATGGTTTACAACATGGAGTATACTAGGGCTTCGCAGCTGTCTCTCCCCCTCCTCTGTTCCGACCATGGACGAACTCGTCCGTCTGAACGGGGCCCGTAGCTATCCGTGGTACGGAAATTTGAGGGCTCTTTGTTCCTCTCACACAGCTTAAAAGCCGTGATCTGAACGTGGCTCTCTCACTCCAGCGCTGTCCTACCAGACAGTCTCGCTCCCTTCACCTGATGAAGGCCGCTTGTGTTGTGGCCGAAACGTCGTGAGAATATTATTGTGTTATTTTATTTTATCAATTTATTATTTTATTCTCATTCTACGTGACTTTACCGAAAGAACCAAAGAAGATGAATCATTGCAGTCACGAAAGCTTTAAATCGAAAAATAAAATAACACAATAATATTCTCACGACGTTTCGGCCACAACACATCGGCCTTCTGATGAGAATATTATTGTGTCATTTTATTTTATCAATTTATTATTTTATTCTCATTCTACGTGACTTTACCGAAAGAACCAAAGAAGATGAATCATTGCAGTCATGAAAGCTTTAAATCGAAATCTGGGACTATTGTTTTTTGTTTTGCTGCCTTGCCCCAAGAATGCATTCAGTGTTGCAAATTTGGACTTCATAATTTGTTTGGTTATGTATTTATGTTTTGTGACTTTCTTACCTTTTCTCTATTTTGCACGATTTTCCTTAAGACCAAAACAGGTGAATTTATACACAATGCTTGCTGCCGCCTGATGATGCTAGTTCTGAGCGTTGCTCCTCCAACCTCTGCTGTTGTTAGAGGGTGACGGCCTCCAACTGCCCAATAGACTCACAGTGCACCTACCCTGGCACTGCCCAGTAGCGTCCTTCACGAGCCTGCTCCTCTGCCTCCTCTACAGAGGCCGACCTATGCTGTGTAGCAAACAAAGACAAAGATCCCCGCTGAAGCCTTAACAGCACCATTCCCAGCCGCCTTTGTCTCCTCAGTGGCGAAGCTTACTACAAACTGCACTAGGTACTCATTTAAGGCTAAGTCGACCAAGGGGAGGCCCGGGACCGGTTCAGATAACCATCGCAGGTGTTGACCGTGAACGGGAATCGAACCTGGATTGCCGGGTTTGTATCACAGCACGTTAACCATAGCACTACCGCAACCTGAAATGTGTAGCACCGTAGGCTGTAATGTATGAATTGTTTATCCTGACGCAAACATGAGGATATAATCTGTTAGCGGAGATTAGAGTATGTAGTCTTCCATATTCAACGCGCCCCTGTGTTACAACTTGCCCAATAATCTAACGGAGATAGACCCCACATCGAAGTTCTGTGTGGAAGCCACTGTCCCCGCAATATCCCCATGCACCCGCGCAATGCAATAATCCACGAGCTTACATTCCAACGTTCAAAGTCCACTCTATTTGTCCTCCACGGGGATTTCTAGATTTTCTCAACTCATCCCCCATTTCAAGACGAGAGTCTGTGTAATATCGGCAGTTCACCAACACTGATTCAAGGGAGCCCGATGCTGCTGACGAGGCACCATACGTCGTAAGCGGTCAAGACGTTTTGGTGTCTTCATTTATTAAGGAGCATAAACCATGGCTTAAAGCTTTCGTGACTGCAGGAATCCATACTTTTTGGTTATTTCGGTAAAAAGTTACGTAGGTATGGCCCGCTGGTTCTTCAGTTCCATTGCTGGATTATTTTTTTCTGTCTGAGAATGACCGATTGTGTTGCAATCGAAACGTCGTGATATATAATTTTTATTTTTTTATTTTTATACCTACGTTCCTTTTCGAAAGAACCAAAGAGTATCTTTTGGTAAAGTCACGCAGAACAAAATTATAAAACAAAAAACTATGACGTTTCGATCGCAACATAAGCAATCGTCATCAGGAGGAAAAAGGAGGGGGAAAGCTGCTGAGGCAGACTTTTTATAGGTTTGAAATGGGTGTAGCCCAAGGGTCACAAACAAAGTGGGCGGGGCTAGTGATGTTAAATGAGAAATTTGCATGTTAATGTAAGATGGGAGGGCGACTTCCACGCCGAGGGCACAGAGGTGGCTATTGTAATGTGAGAGATTAGCATGTTAATGTAAGATTGCAAAGCCGCCGCGATGTCGAGGACGTGAGTGATGGTGGCTGTGTTAGTGTGAGACATTTAACCTATTAATGTAAAATCAGAAAGTCGAAAATAACAACTAACATCGGAAGCTAGGATGGAAACATCACAGCCAGTTATGACTTGAACTGGTTAATAACGTCCTTCAAATGATTGCTCAGTTTGTACCCATATTCTCGGTTGAAATTGTGTCTGTGTCTATATATCTGGATGGCTTCATGAACGAATCTTTGGTGATAGCCGGTGGGTTTGCAAAGTACTTTCGTTTTGGATAAATCAATTTCGTGTGAGCTCATCACATTTAAACAGTGATCAGCCACAGCCGAGGTATTGGTCCTACCATGTTTCAGATCTGCCTTATGTTCCCGAACACGGTCCGAGACATGTCGCTTAGTTTTCCCAATGTAACTACTGCCACAGACACAGCTTAGTTTGTAGACGCCGGGGTATTGCATGTCAGAGATCACATCCTTCGCAGATTATGAATGATTTTGGAAATATTTTTGGTGACCCCTGCTATGTATGGCAAGGTGACGGTATTGATTGGGTCCTCAGATGGTTCTTTCTCAGCGGTTGGGGTGATAGCTTTAAGCATTGTGTAGTCTGAATATCCATTCATCTTGAGAGCTTGGTGTACGTGTTCCAGTTCACTGGCTAGGAGATGATGGTCGGAAATACATCGAGCTCTATGGTGTAGAGTTTTGATGAGGGAATTCTTCTGGGATGGATGGTGGTGGGAGTCAGGTTTTAGGTAGGCATTCATATGGGTGGCTTTCCTGTAGACAGTGTCCCATTGAGCCATCTGGTCTCTTTTCGATTAAAACATCCAAGAATGGTAACTTGCCATCCTTTTCCACCTCCATGGTGAATTTGATGGCTGGGTGTATGGAATTGGTTGAGGAACTGGTTCAGAGCTGGTCGGTCACATGGCCAGATGACGAACGTGTCATCTGCGTACCTCTTCCACAAGGACGGACATACAGTGCATGCCTGTATGGCATCTGTCACAAATTTTTCCGTGAAAACATCAGCTACAACAAAGTTAGAGGTTGACACGATTGTTATCATTCAGAGTAACAGTCCAATTTCCGACAGCCTAAAATCGGTTCTAGCCAAAGGGTTGAATTTTGCAGTCACCCCTAAACACATCCCAGTTGATGATATAATTGCCCAGGTCTAAGGAGACCTTAAGGGTTTGGGACATATTACTGCAGACGTGGCAAGATCGGAAATCGCTGCAATCCTTAAAAACGCTAAGTCACCTACTAGCAACATCGGTAAGGATGAGCACTTTGAGCTTTCTCAATTCAAAAAGATAGAGCACATCGTCATTCTCTCAGCTGGACCTCGGGGCTGTTGCTGGAAGTGGGATCCCCATCGTGCTTCTCAAGTACATCGTCGTCACCATCTCGTCGTGATCACCATCTCCTCGTCGTCGTCTCCATCTTCACCATCATGGGACGCGGCTAGTCAGACAGCCTACCAACAGTTCTAACTGAGTAGTGGTTGCTGACAATAGACAGACTTAATAATAATAGTGTTCACCCACGTCAGGTGTGTGTCATCCTGAAGGTCCTTTTGAAATAAAATAAGTGCCTCAAAGTCTTACTGTCTCCGAGTTGAGTCACTACATTTGGTGCTAGAAACGGAAAGAAAAAAAATATTGATATTGAAAGCAGCGACGTGGAAGAACCCACGTGTAGTGTCCTCAGAGGACGATGATAACAGAAACGTTATCCCCTTAACAGCCCCGGAATCCGGGAACCCGGCCATGTGTCCTGAGGCAGCGGCCGACGAGGGATCACGCGAACTCACCGGGTGCCTCGGACAACTGTTCTCCTCTGCTGCACAGCTGATCATCCAAATTGGGCTGGCTGCACCCGCCGGAGAATCCGCAGCGCAGGGGCTGCAGGCGGATGGGTCGCCTTCCACCGCCGCGCCCACGCGGGAACCAGTGGTTGTTTCACCCGCGCACGCGGGTGGCCACCAGCAGCCAGAGCTATACCCCTACATCACCCCTCCCCCATGAAAAAAAAAAAACAGCTGTCTCGGCTAACATAATTACTTTAACAGGGGTTAGCGGACATCAGCAACAAGACCCCGTAATTATTTAACCAGAACCGTGAGGGAAGTGCAACAATTCATGACGTCCGCAGGCACGCCGCAGTCACGAGCATTAGGGTGGATCCCAGATCAACCGGAAGCTGCAGTCTGGCTTGCGGTGGTGGCCACCAGCCGGATGACGTCGGAACACAATTGTCATGATGGGAAGGGAGCTGTTCAGCGCAAACGAAGCACTCTTGGAGCGAGTCCTCGACGCCAGTCCCCCACCACGAGCAGGAACTTGCGCGCTGGGAACCACCGGAACATCACAAATGGCCTAAAGGGTGCGGCTCCTCCCTGGGAGAAGAAGATGGCAACTGGGCTTCCATGCACGGTCCTTCACACGGAAGCGCTGCCGGGGGATCCCTGGACTTCAGCTTCTGGGCTCAGTCGCCCCGACTCGTCGGACACATCCGACGCCCGCCGCTCTGGAGATGGAGATGAACTATCTAATAGGGTGGAACATAGGGTTTTAACCGTGACGGGTGCACAAAATAGCGATGGCGACCGACCTGTATATACACAAACTGCGGCCTCTTGACCTTGATCACCTCAACAGGGCCCTGCAACGGCCAGTATAATTTAGGGGACATACCCAGGGACACCTGGGGACAATGCAACGACGCCTTGTCCCCAGTTGTCCATGGGGCCCCGGACTCCCGTTGCCCCACGAACTTCTCATTTGCATGCTGCCGTTTGGCCGAATTTTCCTGAGACGCCTCCCGCGCCTCCTTCAAACGCCTAAGCATGACCTGCATGGGCATGGGCATGACGGCCCTCTTTTTACCCAAGTCCATGCCCAACTGTGCTTCCATGGGGGGATCACTCTCCCTCCTGTACATGATATTAAACGGGGAGAATCCTGTTAAAGCATGATGGGCCAATCTATATGCAGCCAGGACACCGGGGATGTGCAAATTCCAGTCCAACTGCACCTCATTAACTCTTTGGCACAACATGGACATAAGAGTCCTGTGCAAGCGTTCCACCATCCCATCCGTCTGAGGATGGTAGAGCGAAGTTCTAATTTTTCTTGTACCCAGCGAGTCACACACCTCCCATAACAATTTAGAAGAAAAATTCCACCCCTGATCTGTAATAAGTTGTTCAGGAGCTCCTTTATCCATTACGTAGACGTGCAGAAATTTGTCCACAATGGATGTGGCCGACTGGTCTGGCAGAGGCCATGCCATCGGCCACCGGGAAAGATATTCCACCCCGACCAGGAGAAATGTTTTCCCCTCTGAGTAGTGGGAATGGCCCGAGAACATCTACTTTGACTAGCTCGTTAATTTGAGACACCGTGATATTTGTGATAGTGGCTTGTGGCGTGTGCAGTCAGTACAACATTTCACCATGTAGTATACATGATCCATCATACCGGGCCAATAGAAGTCACGCTTCAGCATTAGCAAAGTTTTACGGACTCTGAGACAAACACGAACCGCAGATGCTTATAAATGCTCCTGAAACTTTGACTTAAAACGTTCGTGACTGCAGGAATTCATATTCTTGGTTCTTTCGGTAAAATCACGTATATAGAAACAAAAAGAAATAAAAAAATAATAATAATAATAAAAGAAAAGAAAAAAACAATAAAAATAAAAAGTTAAAATTGTAAAATTAAATGTAAATTACAAATTAAAATATGGCTTACTAAAAATCCATGAAGAAGGTATACCCCTTCGTCTCATCGTCTCCACCATTGACTCACGCACCTACAAACTGGCCCGATATCTGTCGGAGACCTTGCAGCCATTCACTGGCAAGACCACCTCTTCTATTCTTAACTCAGCTCACCTGGTTTCACTGTCCCCAGGTGATTTGCTCGTTAGTTTCAATGTAGTTTCTTTGTTCACCAAAGTTCCTGTGCCCGATACCATTGCAATAATTGAAGATTTGGTCCAACAAGGACTGAATGCTGATGTAACAGCCCTGGTGAGACACTGCCTCACCAATACAGTCTTCACTTGGAATGGACCATTCTACAAACAAACTGAAGGCACCCCAATGGGTTCTCCCTCATCTCCGGTTGTGGCCAACATTTGAATGGAAAAATTTTAGACGGACGCCATCCAGGCATCCACTCTACGCCCGTCTTTGTGGAAGACGTACGTGGATGACACGTTTGTCATCTGGCCACATGGCCGACCAGCTCTGAAATAATTCCTCAACCACATCAATTCCATACACCCAGCAAACAAATTCACTATGGAGATAGAAAAAGATGGCATGAGACCAGATGGCTCAATGAGCCACTCTGTCTACACGAAAGTAAACCTGATTCCCACCACCATCCATCCCAGAAAAATGCCCTCATCAAAACGCTACACCATAGAGCTCAATGTATCCCCGACCATGAACACCTGACCAGTGAACTCAAGCACGTACACCAAGCTCTCAAGGCGAATGGATATTCTGACTACACTATTCACAAAGCCATCACCCCAACCGTGAAGGAGCCATCTGAGGATCCAATCAAAACCATCACCTTGCCATACATAGCAGGGGTACCCAAAAATATTTCCAAAATAATGAACAAACACAAGATCCAGGTTCGATTTAACACAGTGCATAAAATTTGTGACCTGATCCCATCTGTGAAGGACAAAATTCCTGACATGCAATATCCCGACGTCTACAAACTAAGCTGTATTTGTAGCAGCAGTTACATTGGGGAAACTAAGCAACATGTCTCTGACCGTGTTCTTGAACATAAGGCAGATCTCAAACACGACAGGACCAATACTTCTGTCGTGGCTGATCATTACTTTAATGCAGCTGGCTCACATGAAATTGATTTCTCTAAGACAATGGTACTTTCCAAGCCGACTGACTATCAACAAAGATTCGTTCACGAAGCCATCCATATATACAGACACAGTCACAATTTCAACCGAGACGACGGTTTTAAACCCAGCAATCATTGGAAAGATGTCATCAACCACTTTGGGTCATGACTTGTGTTTTCTTGTCAACCTTTACCGTCAGTAGTGTGGATGTGTGGAGCGAGTTGAAATGCCCCCCCCCATCTCTACCCCCTGCTCCCCCCCTATTTCTGACCCCCCCCTCCACCATCCTCTCCCCCTATCTCTGCCCCCTTCCTCCCCCCCATTGTCTGCTCCTACATTACCGCTGGCTGACTGGCTACCCCGCCCATGCTGGTTGCGCTGCACAAGCTCCTGCATTAGCGTGTTGCTTGCGCAGCTCTCGTCCCCCGCCCACTCACTTTGGAACCCTTATACATTTGGAGGCTTGCCGCCTCTTTTCTCTCCGCCTGATGAAGAACACTTGTATTGTGATAGAAACGTCTTAGGTTTTTTGTATTTATTCTTTTTAATTTATTTATAATTTTATTTTACTATTTTTATTTTTTATTTTCATTGTGTTTTTTTGCTTTCATAATATTTAATTCATCATTATTTTTATTATTTTTTAAAAAAATGTATTAAAATTTTCTTATTTATATTTTTCTATCTACGTGATTTTACCAAAAGAACCAAGAATATGCTCCTGAAATGTGTCCCCGAATACAATGCCATCGTCCAGGTAAATGAGGCACAAGTCCCATTGAAGACCTGCCAAGACCATTTCCATAAGCTGCTGGAATGTGGCAGAAGCCGATTGCAGCCCCATAGGGAGGCAATTAACTTGGAACAATCCTTGGGGTATATTCTTAGTTTTTTCGGTAAAGTCACATGGTTTTAGGCTTGGATTCTTCATCCAAAGGCAAGTGCCAAAATCCGGACAACAAATCGAGGGTTAAAAAGAACCGTGTACACAACAAAGCATCCAAGGAGTCATCCATCCAAGGGAGTGGATATGCGTCCGCCACAGAAAATGTGTTCTGCTTGCGGAAATCAATGCAAAATCGCAGACTCCCATAAAATGGAAGCCCCCCATGGGCTGATAGAGGGGGAAATAATGTCCGCACCCCGGGATGGTGAAGACGGAGACGACAACGAGGACATGGTGATGACGACGAGATGGCGATGACAATGGTCTTGAACAACCATGACGGGGATTCCACTTCCTGCACCAGCCCCGAGCAATGCAATGGTGTAGTCATAGCAGGATACCACCGCAGTCAGTATGCAATGCTGAAGTCATAGCAGGATACCACTGCAGTCAGTATGCAATGCTGTAGTCATAGCAGGATACCACAACAGTCAGCATGCAATGCTGTAGTCATAGCAGGATACCACTACAGTCAGTATGCAATGCTGTAGTCATAGCAGGATACCACCACAGTCAGCATGCAATGGTGTAGTCATAGCAGGATACCACCACAGTCAGCATGCAATGCTGTAGTCATAGCAGGATACCACCAGTCAGCAAGCAATGCTGTAGTCATAGCACGATACCACCACAGTCAGCATGCAATGCTGTAGTCATAGCAGGATACAACCACAGTCAGCATCACAATGCTGTAGTCATAGCAGGATACCACCAGTCAGCATGCAATGCTGTAGTCATAGCCGGATACCACCACAGTCAGTATGCAATGCTGTAGTCATAGCAGAATACCACCACAGTCAGTATGCAATGCTGTAGTCATAGCAGGATACCACCATAGTCAGCATGCACTGCTATAGTCATAGCAGGATACAACCACAGTCAGCATGCAATGCTGTAGTCATAGCAGAATACCACCACAGTCAGCATGCAATGTTGTAGTCATAGCAGGATACCACCACAGTCAGCAAGCAATGCTGTAGTCATAGCAGGATACCACCACAGTCAGAATGCAATGCTGTAGTCCTAGCAGGATACCACCACAGTCAGTATGCAATGCTGTCATCATAGCAGGTCTCCCCACAGTCAGTATGCACTGGTGTAATCATAGCAGGTACCACAACAATATGCACTGCTGTAATCATAGCAGGTACCACCAGTCAGTATGCACTGCTGTAATCATAGCACGTACCACAGTCAGTATGCACTGCTGTAATCATAGCAGGATACCACCACCGTCAGCATGCAATACTGTAGTCATAGCAGGAAACCACCAGTCAGCATCCAATGCTGTAGTCATAGCAGGAGACCACCGCAGTCAGTATGCAATGCTGTAGTCATAGCAGGATACCACCACTGTCAGTATGCAATGCTGTAGTCATAGCAGGATACCACCACAGTCAGTATGCAATGCTGTAGTCATAGAAGGACACCACCAGTCAGCATGCAATGCTGTAGTCATAGCAGGATAACACCAGTCAGGATGGAATGCTGTAGTCATAGCAGGATATTACCATAGTCAGCATGCACTGCTATAGTCATAGCAGGATACAACCACAGTCAGCATGCAATGCTGATGTCATAGCAGGATACAACGGCAGTCAGCATGCAATGCTGTAGTCATAGCAGGATACCACCGCAGTCAGTATGCAATGCTGAAGTCATAGCAGGATACCACCACAGTCAGCATGCAATGCTGTAGTCATAGCAGGATACCACCACAGTCAGCATACAATGCTGTAGTCATAGCAGGATACCACCACAGTCAGCATGTAATGCTGTAGTCAAAGCAGGATACCACCACAGTCAGCATACAATGCTGTAGTCATAGCAGGATACCACCAAAGTCAGCATGCAATGCTTGAGTCATAGCAGGAAATGACCTCAGTCAGCATGCAATGCTGTAGTCATAGCAGGATACCACCACAGTCAGCAAGCAATGCTGTAGTCATAGCAGGATACCACCACAGTCAGCATGCAATGCTGTAGTCATTGCAGGATACCACCACAGTCAGCATGCAATGCTGTAGTCATAGCAGGATACCACCACAGTCAGCATGCAATGCTGTAGTCACAGCAGGATACCACCACAGTGAGCATGCACTGCTATAGTCATAGCAGGATACAACCACAGTCAGCATGCAATGCTGTAGTCATAGCAGGATACAACCACAGTCATCATGCAATGCTGTAGTCATAGCAGGATACCACCACAGTCAGTATGCAATGCTGTAGTCATAGCAGGATACCACCACAGTCAGCATGCAATGCTGTAGTCATAGCAGGATACCACCACAGTCAGCATGCAATGCTGTAGTCAAAGCAGGATACAACCACAGTCAACATGTAATGCTGTAGTCATAGCAGGATACCACCACAGTCAGTATGCAATGCTGTCATCATAGCAGGTCCCACCACAGTCAGTATGCACTGCTGTAATCATAGCAGGTACCACGACAATATGCACTGCTGTAATCATAGCAGGTACCACAACAGCAGTTTCCACTGCTGTAATCATAGCAGGTACCACCAGTCAGTATGCACTGCTGTAATCATAGCAGGTACCACAGTAAGTATGCACTGCTGTAATCATAGCAGCATACCACCACCGTCAGCATGCAATACTGTAGTCATAGCAGGAAACCACCAGTCAGCATGCAATGCTGTAGTCATAGCAGTAGACCACCGCAGTCAGAATGCAATGCTGTAGTCATAGCAGGATACCACCACTGTCAGTATGCAATGCTGTAGTCATAGCAGGATACCACCACAGTCAGTATGCAATGCTGTAGTCATAGCAGGACACCACCAGTCAGCATGCAATGCTGTAGTCAAAGCAGGATACCACCACAGTCAGGATGCAATGCTGTAATCATAGCAGGATACCACCACAGTCAGTATGCAATGCTGTAGTCATAGCAGGATATCACCATAGTCAGCATGTACTGCTATAGTCATTGCAGGATACAACCACAGTCAGCATGCAATGCTGAAGTCAAAGCAGGATACAACGGCAGACAGCATGCAATGCTGTAGTCATTGCAGGATACCACCGCAGTCAGTATGCAATGCTGTAGTCATAGCAGGATACCACCACAGTCAGCATGTAATGCTGTAGTCACAGCAGGATACCACCACAGTCAGCATGCAATGCTGTAGTCATAGCAGGATACCACCGCAGTCAGCATGTAATGCTGTAGTCATAGCAGGATACCACCACAGTCAGCATACAATGCTGTAGTCATAGCAGGATACCACCACAGTCAGCATGCAATGCTTGAGTCATAGCAGGAAACGACCACAGTCAGCATGCAATGCTGTAGTCATAGCAGGATACCACCACAGTCAGCACGCAATGCTGTAGTCATAGCAGGATACCACCACAGTCAGCATGCAATGCTGTAGTCATAGCAGGATACCACCACAGTCAGTATCACAATGCTGTAGTCATAGCAGGATACCACCATAGTCAGCATGCACTGCTATAGTCATAGCAGGATACCACCACAGTCAGCATGCAATGCTGTAGTCATAGCAGGATATAACTACAGTCAGCATGCAATGCTGTAGTCATAGCAGGATACCACAGCAGTCAGTATGCAATGCTGAAGTTATAGAAGGATACCACTGCAGTCAGTATGCAATGCTGTAGTCATAGCAGGATACCACCACAGTCAGCATGCAATGCTGTAGTCATAGCAGGATACCACCACAGTCAGCATACAATGCTGTAGTCATAGCACAATACCACCACAGTCAGCATGCAATGCTGTAGTCATAGCAGGATGCAACCACAGTCAGCATCACAATGCTGTAGTCATAGCAGGATACCACCACAGTCAGTATGCAATGCTGTAGTCATAGCAGGATACCACTACCGTCAGTATGCAATGCTGTAGTCATAGCAGGATACCACCACAGTCAGCATGCGATGCTGTAGTCATAGCAGGATACCACTACCGTCAGTATGCAATGCTGTAGTCATAGCAGGATACCACCACAGTCAGCATGCAATGCTGTAGTCATAGCAGGATACCACCACCGTCAGTATGCAATGCTGTAGTCATAGCAGGATACCACCACAGTCAGCATGCAATGCTGTAGTCATAGCAGGATACCACCACAGTCAGCATGTAATGCTGTAGTCATAGCAGGATACCACCACAGTCAGCATACAATGCTGTAGTCATAGCAGGATACCACCACAGTTAGCATGCAATGCTTGAGTCATAGCAGGAAACGACCACAGTCGGCATGCAATACTGTAGTCATAGCAGAATACCACCACAGTCAGCACGCAATGCTGTAGTCATAGCAGGATACCACCACAGTCAGCATGCAATGCTGTAGTCATAGCAGGATACCACCACAGTCAGTATCACAATGCTGTAGTCATAGCAGGATACCACCATAGTCAGCATGCACTGCTATAGTCATAGCAGGATACCACCACAGTCAGCATGCAATGCTGTAGTCATAGCATGATACAACTACAGTCAGCATGCAATGCTGTAGTCATAGCAGGATACCACAGCAGTCAGTATGCAATGCTGAAGTTATAGAAGGATACCACTGCAGTCAGTATGCAATGCTGTAGTCATAGCAGAATACCACCACAGTCAGCATGCAATGCTGTAGTCATAGCAGGATACCACCACAGTCAGCATACAATGCTGTAGTCATAGCACGATACCACCACAGTCAGCATGCAATGCTGTAGTCATAGCAGGATACAACCACAGTCAGCATCACAATGCTGTAGTCATAGCAGGATACCACCACAGTCAGCATGCAATGCTGTAGTCATTGCAGGATACCATCACAGTCAGCATGCAATGCTGTAGTCATAGCAGGATACCACCACAGTCAGCATGCAATGCTGTAGTCATAGCAGGATACCACCACAGTCAGCAAGCAATGCTGTAGTCAAAGCAGGATACAACCACAGTCAGCATGCAATGCTGTAGTCATAGCAGGATACCACCACAGTCAGTATGCAATGCTGTCATCATAGCAGGTCCCACCACAGTCAGAATGCACTGCTGTAATCATAGCAGGTACCACGACAATATGCACTGCTGTAATCATAGCAGGTACCACAACAGCAGTTTCCACTGCTGTAATCATAGCAGGTACCACCAGTCAGTATGCACTGCTGTAATCATAGCAGGTACCACAGTAAGTATGCACTGCTGTAATCATAGCAGGATACCACCACCGTCAGCATGCAATACTGTAGTCATAGCAGGAAACCACCAGTCAGCATGCAATGCTGTAGTCATAGCAGGAGACCACCGCAGTCAGTATGCAATGCTGTAGTCATAGCAGGATACCACCACTGTCAGTATGCAATGATGTAGTCATAGCAGGATACCACCACAGTCAGTATGCAATGCTGTAGTCATAGCAGGACACCACCAGTCAGCATGCAATGCTGTAGTCAAAGCAGGATACCACCACAGTCAGGATGCAATGCTGTAATCATAGCAGGATACCACCACAGTCAGTATGCAATGCTGTAGTCATAGCAGGATATCACCATAGTCCCCATGCACTGCTATAGTCATAGCAGGATACAACCACAGTCAGCATGCAATGCTGAAGTCATAGCAGGATACAACGGCAGTCAGCATGCAATGCTGTAGTCATAGCAGGATACCACCGCAGTCAGTATGCAATGCTGTAGTTATAGCAGGATACCACTACCGTCAGTATGCAATGCTGTAGTCATAGCAGGATACCACCACAGTCAGCATGCGATGCTGTAGTCATAGCAGGATACCACCACCGGCAGTATGCAATGCTGTAGTCATAGCAGGATACCACCACAGTCAGCATGCAATGCTGTAGTCATAGCAGGATACCACCACAGTCAGCATACAATGCTGTAGTCATAGCAGGATACCACCACAGTCAGCATGCAATGCTTGAGTCATAGCAGGAAACGACCACAGTCAGCATGCAATGCTGTAGTCATAGCAGGATACCACCACAGTCAGCACGCAATGCTGTAGTCATAGCAGGATACCACCACAGTCAGCATGCAATGCTGTAGTCATAGCAGGATATCACCACAGTCAGCATCACAATGCTGTAGTCATAGCAGGATACCACCATAGTCAGTATGCACTGCTATAGTCATAGCAGGTTAACACCACAGTCAGCATGCAATGCTGTAGTCATAGCAGGATACAACTACAGTCAGCATGCAATGCTGTAGTCATAGCAGGATACCACCGCAGTCAGTATGCAATGCTGAAGTTATAGAAGGATACCACTGCAGTCAGTATGCAATGCTGTAGTCATAGCAGGATACCACCACAGTGAGCATGCAATGCTGTAGTCATAGCAGGATACCACCAGTCAGCAAGCAATGCTGTAGTCATAGCACGATACCACCACAGTCAGCATGCAATGCTGTAGTCATAGCAGGATACAACCACAGTCAGCATCACAATGCTGTAGTCATAGCAGGATACCACCAGTCAGCATGCAATGCTGTAGTCATAGCCGGATACCACCACAGTCAGTATGCAATGCTGTAGTCATAGCAGAATACCACCACAGTCAGTATGCAAGGCTGTAGTCATAGCAGGATACCACCATAGTCAGCATGCACTCATATAGTCATAGCAGGATACAACCACAGTCAGCATGCAATGCTA
The DNA here is from genome assembly GCF_048934315.1 of Petromyzon marinus. Lineage (NCBI taxonomy): Eukaryota > Metazoa > Chordata > Hyperoartia > Petromyzontiformes > Petromyzontidae > Petromyzon > Petromyzon marinus. The sequence continues at coordinate 41,162 of NW_027423238.1, forward strand.
TAGTCATAGCAGGATACCACCACAGTCAGCATGCAATGTTGTAGTCATAGCAGGATACCACCACAGTCAGCAAGCAATGCTGTAGTCATAGCAGGATACCACCACAGTCAGCAAGCAATGCTGTAGTCATAGCAGGATACCACCACAGTCAGCATACAATGCTGTAGTCATAGCAGGATACCACCACAGTCAGTATGCAATGCTGTCATCATAGCAGGTCCCACCACAGTCAGTATGCACTGGTGTAATCATAGCAGGTACCACAGTCAGTATGCACTGCTGTAATCATAACAGGATACCACCACCGTCAGCATGCAATACTGTAGTCATAGCAGGAAACCACCAGTCAGCATCCAATGCTGTAGTCATAGCAGGAGACCACCACAGTCAGTATGCAATGCTGTAGTTATAGCAGGATACCACCACTGTCAGTATGCAATGCTGTAGTCATAGCAGGATACCACCACAGTCAGGATGCAATGCTGTAGTAATAGCAGGACACCACCAGTCAGCATGCAATGCTGTAGTCATAGCAGGATAACACCAGTAAGGATGCAATGCTGTAGTCATAGCAGGATATTACCATAGTCAGCATGCACTGCTATAGTCATAGCAGGATACAACCACAGTCAGCATGCAATGCTGAAGTCATAGCAGGATACAACGGCAGTCATCATGCAATGCTGTAGTCATAGCAGGATACCACCGCAGTCAGTATGCAATGCTGAAGTCATAGCAGGATACCACCACAGTCAGCATGCAATGCTGTAGTCATAGCAGGATACCACCACCGTCAGTATGCAATGTTGTAGTCATAGCAGGATACCACCACAGTCTGCATGCAATGCTGTAGTCATAGCAGGATACGACCACAGTCAGCATGTAATGCTGTAGTCATAGCAGGATACCACCACAGTCAGCATACAATGCTGTAGTCATAGCAGGATACCACCAAAGTCAGCATGCAATGCTTGAGTCATAGCAGGAAACGACCACAGTCAGCATGCAATGCTGTAGTCATAGCAGGATACCACCACAGTCAGCAAGCAATGCTGTAGTCATAGCAGGATACCACCACAGTCAGCATGCAATGCTGTAGTCATAGCAGGATACCACCACAGTCAGCATGCAATGCTGTAGTCATAGCAGGATACCACCACAGTCAGCATGCAATGCTGTAGTCACAGCAGGATACCACCACAGTCAGCATGCAATGCTGTAGTCATAGCAGGATACCACCACAGTCAGCAAGCAATGCTGTAGTCATAGCAGGATACCACCACAGTCAGCATGCAATGCTGTAGTCATAGCAGGATACCACCACAGTCAGCATGCAATGCTGTAGTCATAGCAGGATACCACCACAGTCAGCATGCAATGCTGTAGTCACAGCAGGATACCACCACAGTGAGCATGCACTGCTATAGTCATAGCAGGATACAACCACAGTCAGCAAGCAATGCTGCAGTCATAGCAGGATACAACCACAGTCATCATGCAATGCTGTAGTCATAGCAGGATACCACCGCAGTCAGTATGCAATGCTGTAGTCATATCAGGATACCACCACAGTCAGCATGCAATGCTGTAGTCATAGCAGGATACCACCACAGTCAGCATGCAATGCTGTAGTCAAAGCAGGATACCACCGCAGTCAGTATGCAATGCTGATGTCATAGCAGGATACCACCACAGTCAGCATGCAATGCTGTAGTCACAGCAGGATACCACCACAGTGAGCATGCACTGCTATAGTCATAGCAGGATACAACCACAGTCAGCAAGCAATGCTGTAGTCATAGCAGGATACAACCACAGTCATCATGCAATGCTGTAGTCATAGCAGGATACCACCGCAGTCAGTATGCAATGCTGTAGTCATATCAGGATACCACCACAGTCAGCATGCAATGCTGTAGTCATAGCAGGATACCACCACAGTCAGCATGCAATGCTGTAGTCAAAGCAGGATACCACCGCAGTCAGTATGCAATGCTGATGTCATAGCAGGATACCACTGCAGTCAGTATGCAATGCTGTAGTCATAGCAGGATACCACCACAGTCAGCATGCAATGCTGTAGTCATAGCAGGATACCACCACAGTCAGCATCACAATGCTGTAATCATAGCAGGATACCACCATAGTCAGCATGCACTGCTATAGTCATAGCACGATACCACCACAGTCAGCATGCAATGCTGTAGTCATAGCAGGATACAACTACAGTCAGCATGCAATGCTGTAGTCATAGCAGGATACCACCGCAGTCAGTATGCAATGCTGAAGTTATAGAAGGATACCACTGCAGTCAGTATGCAATGCTGTAGTCATAGCAGGATACCACCACAGTCAGCATGAAATGCTGTAGTCATAGCAGGATACCACCACAGTCAGCATGCAATGCTGTAGTCATAGCAGGATACCTCCACAGTGAGCATGCACTGCTATAGTCATAGCAGGATACAACCACAGTCAGCATGCAATGCTGTAGTCATAGCAGGATACCACCACAGTCAGCAAGCAATGCTGTAGTCATAGCAGGATACATCCACAGTCAGCATGCAATGCTGTAGTCATAGCAGGATACCACCACAGTCAGCATACAATGCTGTAGTCATAGCAGGATACAACCACAGTCAGCTTGCAATGCTGTAGTCATAGCAGGTTACCACCACAGTCAGTATGCAATGCTGTCATCATAGCAGGTCCCACCACAGTCAGTATGCACTGCTGTAATCATAGCAGGTACCACGACAATATGCAGTGCTGTAATCATAGCAGGTACCACAACAGCAGTTTCCACTGCTGTAATCATAGCAGGTACCACCAGTCAGTATGCACTGCTGTAATCATAGCAGGTACCACAGTAAGTATGCACTGCTGTAATCATAGCAGGATACCACCACCGTCAGCATGCAATACTGTAGTCATAGCAGGAAACCACCAGTCAGCATGCAATGCTGTAGTCATAGCAGGAGACCACCGCAGTCAGCATGCAATGCTGTAGTCATAGCAGGATACCACCACAGTCAGCATGCAATGCTGTAGTCATAGCAGGATACCACCACAGTCAGCATGCAATGCTGTAGTCACAGCAGGATACCACCACAGTCAGCATGCAATGCTGTAGTCATAGCAGGATACCACCACAGTCAGCAAGCAATGCTGTAGTCATAGCAGGATACCACCACAGTCAGCATGCAATGCTGTAGTCATAGCAGGATACCACCACAGTCAGCATGCAATGCTGTAGTCATAGCAGGATACCACCACAGTCAGCATGCAATGCTGTAGTCATAGCAGGATACCACCACAGTCAGCATACAATGCTGTAGTCATAGCAGGATACCACCACAGTCAGTATGCAATGCTGTCATCATAGCAGGTCCCACCACAGTCAGTATGCACTGGTGTAATCATAGCAGGTACCACAGTCAGTATGCACTGCTGTAATCATAACAGGATACCACCACCGTCAGCATGCAATACTGTAGTCATAGCAGGAAACCACCAGTCAGCATCCAATGCTGTAGTCATAGCAGGAGACCACCACAGTCAGTATGCAATGCTGTAGTTATAGCAGGATACCACCACTGTCAGTATGCAATGCTGTAGTCATAGCAGGATACCACCACAGTCAGGATGCAATGCTGTAGTAATAGCAGGACACCACCAGTCAGCATGCAATGCTGTAGTCATAGCAGGATAACACCAGTAAGGATGCAATGCTGTAGTCATAGCAGGATATTACCATAGTCAGCATGCACTGCTATAGTCATAGCAGGATACAACCACAGTCAGCATGCAATGCTGAAGTCATAGCAGGATACAACGGCAGTCATCATGCAATGCTGTAGTCATAGCAGGATACCACCGCAGTCAGTATGCAATGCTGAAGTCATAGCAGGATACCACCACAGTCAGCATGCAATGCTGTAGTCATAGCAGGATACCACCACCGTCAGTATGCAATGTTGTAGTCATAGCAGGATACCACCACAGTCTGCATGCAATGCTGTAGTCATAGCAGGATACGACCACAGTCAGCATGTAATGCTGTAGTCATAGCAGGATACCACCACAGTCAGCATACAATGCTGTAGTCATAGCAGGATACCACCAAAGTCAGCATGCAATGCTTGAGTCATAGCAGGAAACGACCACAGTCAGCATGCAATGCTGTAGTCATAGCAGGATACCACCACAGTCAGCAAGCAATGCTGTAGTCATAGCAGGATACCACCACAGTCAGCATGCAATGCTGTAGTCATAGCAGGATACCACCACAGTCAGCATGCAATGCTGTAGTCATAGCAGGATACCACCACAGTCAGCATGCAATGCTGTAGTCACAGCAGGATACCACCACAGTCAGCATGCAATGCTGTAGTCATAGCAGGATACCACCACAGTCAGCAAGCAATGCTGTAGTCATAGCAGGATACCACCACAGTCAGCATGCAATGCTGTAGTCATAGCAGGATACCACCACAGTCAGCATGCAATGCTGTAGTCATAGCAGGATACCACCACAGTCAGCATGCAATGCTGTAGTCACAGCAGGATACCACCACAGTGAGCATGCACTGCTATAGTCATAGCAGGATACAACCACAGTCAGCAAGCAATGCTGTAGTCATAGCAGGATACAACCACAGTCATCATGCAATGCTGTAGTCATAGCAGGATACCACCGCAGTCAGTATGCAATGCTGTAGTCATATCAGGATACCACCACAGTCAGCATGCAATGCTGTAGTCATAGCAGGATACCACCACAGTCAGCATGCAATGCTGTAGTCAAAGCAGGATACCACCGCAGTCAGTATGCAATGCTGATGTCATAGCAGGATACCACCACAGTCAGCATGCAATGCTGTAGTCACAGCAGGATACCACCACAGTGAGCATGCACTGCTATAGTCATAGCAGGATACAACCACAGTCAGCAAGCAATGCTGTAGTCATAGCAGGATACAACCACAGTCATCATGCAATGCTGTAGTCATAGCAGGATACCACCGCAGTCAGTATGCAATGCTGTAGTCATATCAGGATACCACCACAGTCAGCATGCAATGCTGTAGTCATAGCAGGATACCACCACAGTCAGCATGCAATGCTGTAGTCAAAGCAGGATACCACCGCAGTCAGTATGCAATGCTGATGTCATAGCAGGATACCACTGCAGTCAGTATGCAATGCTGTAGTCATAGCAGGATACCACCACAGTCAGCATGCAATGCTGTAGTCATAGCAGGATACCACCACAGTCAGCATCACAATGCTGTAATCATAGCAGGATACCACCATAGTCAGCATGCACTGCTATAGTCATAGCACGATACCACCACAGTCAGCATGCAATGCTGTAGTCATAGCAGGATACAACTACAGTCAGCATGCAATGCTGTAGTCATAGCAGGATACCACCGCAGTCAGTATGCAATGCTGAAGTTATAGAAGGATACCACTGCAGTCAGTATGCAATGCTGTAGTCATAGCAGGATACCACCACAGTCAGCATGAAATGCTGTAGTCATAGCAGGATACCACCACAGTCAGCATGCAATGCTGTAGTCATAGCAGGATACCTCCACAGTGAGCATGCACTGCTATAGTCATAGCAGGATACAACCACAGTCAGCATGCAATGCTGTAGTCATAGCAGGATACCACCACAGTCAGCAAGCAATGCTGTAGTCATAGCAGGATACATCCACAGTCAGCATGCAATGCTGTAGTCATAGCAGGATACCACCACAGTCAGCATACAATGCTGTAGTCATAGCAGGATACAACCACAGTCAGCATGCAATGCTGTAGTCATAGCAGGTTACCACCACAGTCAGTATGCAATGCTGTCATCATAGCAGGTCCCACCACAGTCAGTATGCACTGCTGTAATCATAGCAGGTACCACGACAATATGCAGTGCTGTAATCATAGCAGGTACCACAACAGCAGTTTCCACTGCTGTAATCATAGCAGGTACCACCAGTCAGTATGCACTGCTGTAATCATAGCAGGTACCACAGTAAGTATGCACTGCTGTAATCATAGCAGGATACCACCACCGTCAGCATGCAATACTGTAGTCATAGCAGGAAACCACCAGTCAGCATGCAATGCTGTAGTCATAGCAGGAGACCACCGCAGTCAGCATGCAATGCTGTAGTCATAGCAGGATACCACCACAGTCAGCATGCAATGCTGTAGTCATAGCAGGATACCACCACAGTCAGCATGCAATGCTGTAGTCACAGCAGGATACCACCACAGTCAGCATGCAATGCTGTAGTCATAGCAGGATACCACCACAGTCAGCATGCAATGCTGTAGTCATAGCAGGATACCACCAGTCAGCAAGCAATGCTGTAGTCATAGCACGATACCACCACAGTCAGCATGCAATGCTGTAGTCATAGCAGGATACAACCACAGTCAGCATCACAATGCTGTAGTCATAGCAGGATACCACCAGTCAGCATGCAATGCTGTAGTCATAGCCGGATACCACCACAGTCAGTATGCAATGCTGTAGTCATAGCAGAATACCACCACAGTCAGTATGCAATGCTGTAGTCATAGCAGGATACCACCATAGTCAGCATGCACTGCTATAGTCATAGCAGGATACAACCACAGTCAGCATGCAATGCTGTAGTCATAGCAGAATACCACCACAGTCAGCATGCAATGTTGTAGTCATAGCAGGATACCACCACAGTCAGCAAGCAATGCTGTAGTCATAGCAGGATACCACCACAGTCAGAATGCAATGCTGTAGTCCTAGCAGGATACCACCACAGTCAGTATGCAATGCTGTCATCATAGCAGGTCTCCCCACAGTCAGTATGCACTGGTGTAATCATAGCAGGTACCACAACAATATGCACTGCTGTAATCATAGCAGGTACCACCAGTCAGTATGCACTGCTGTAATCATAGCACGTACCACAGTCAGTATGCACTGCTGTAATCATAGCAGGATACCACCACCGTCAGCATGCAATACTGTAGTCATAGCAGGAAACCACCAGTCAGCATCCAATGCTGTAGTCATAGCAGGAGACCACCGCAGTCAGTATGCAATGCTGTAGTCATAGCAGGATACCACCACTGTCAGTATGCAATGCTGTAGTCATAGCAGGATACCACCACAGTCAGTATGCAATGCTGTAGTCATAGAAGGACACCACCAGTCAGCATGCAATGCTGTAGTCATAGCAGGATAACACCAGTCAGGATGGAATGCTGTAGTCATAGCAGGATATTACCATAGTCAGCATGCACTGCTATAGTCATAGCAGGATACAACCACAGTCAGCATGCAATGCTGATGTCATAGCAGGATACAACGGCAGTCAGCATGCAATGCTGTAGTCATAGCAGGATACCACCGCAGTCAGTATGCAATGCTGAAGTCATAGCAGGATACCACCACAGTCAGCATGCAATGCTGTAGTCATAGCAGGATACCACCACAGTCAGCATACAATGCTGTAGTCATAGCAGGATACCACCACAGTCAGCATGTAATGCTGTAGTCAAAGCAGGATACCACCACAGTCAGCATACAATGCTGTAGTCATAGCAGGATACCACCAAAGTCAGCATGCAATGCTTGAGTCATAGCAGGAAATGACCTCAGTCAGCATGCAATGCTGTAGTCATAGCAGGATACCACCACAGTCAGCAAGCAATGCTGTAGTCATAGCAGGATACCACCACAGTCAGCATGCAATGCTGTAGTCATTGCAGGATACCACCACAGTCAGCATGCAATGCTGTAGTCATAGCAGGATACCACCACAGTCAGCATGCAATGCTGTAGTCACAGCAGGATACCACCACAGTGAGCATGCACTGCTATAGTCATAGCAGGATACAACCACAGTCAGCATGCAATGCTGTAGTCATAGCAGGATACAACCACAGTCATCATGCAATGCTGTAGTCATAGCAGGATACCACCACAGTCAGTATGCAATGCTGTAGTCATAGCAGGATACCACCACAGTCAGCATGCAATGCTGTAGTCATAGCAGGATACCACCACAGTCAGCATGCAATGCTGTAGTCAAAGCAGGATACAACCACAGTCAACATGTAATGCTGTAGTCATAGCAGGATACCACCACAGTCAGTATGCAATGCTGTCATCATAGCAGGTCCCACCACAGTCAGTATGCACTGCTGTAATCATAGCAGGTACCACGACAATATGCACTGCTGTAATCATAGCAGGTACCACAACAGCAGTTTCCACTGCTGTAATCATAGCAGGTACCACCAGTCAGTATGCACTGCTGTAATCATAGCAGGTACCACAGTAAGTATGCACTGCTGTAATCATAGCAGCATACCACCACCGTCAGCATGCAATACTGTAGTCATAGCAGGAAACCACCAGTCAGCATGCAATGCTGTAGTCATAGCAGTAGACCACCGCAGTCAGAATGCAATGCTGTAGTCATAGCAGGATACCACCACTGTCAGTATGCAATGCTGTAGTCATAGCAGGATACCACCACAGTCAGTATGCAATGCTGTAGTCATAGCAGGACACCACCAGTCAGCATGCAATGCTGTAGTCAAAGCAGGATACCACCACAGTCAGGATGCAATGCTGTAATCATAGCAGGATACCACCACAGTCAGTATGCAATGCTGTAGTCATAGCAGGATATCACCATAGTCAGCATGTACTGCTATAGTCATTGCAGGATACAACCACAGTCAGCATGCAATGCTGAAGTCAAAGCAGGATACAACGGCAGACAGCATGCAATGCTGTAGTCATTGCAGGATACCACCGCAGTCAGTATGCAATGCTGTAGTCATAGCAGGATACCACCACAGTCAGCATGTAATGCTGTAGTCACAGCAGGATACCACCACAGTCAGCATGCAATGCTGTAGTCATAGCAGGATACCACCGCAGTCAGCATGTAATGCTGTAGTCATAGCAGGATACCACCACAGTCAGCATACAATGCTGTAGTCATAGCAGGATACCACCACAGTCAGCATGCAATGCTTGAGTCATAGCAGGAAACGACCACAGTCAGCATGCAATGCTGTAGTCATAGCAGGATACCACCACAGTCAGCACGCAATGCTGTAGTCATAGCAGGATACCACCACAGTCAGCATGCAATGCTGTAGTCATAGCAGGATACCACCACAGTCAGTATCACAATGCTGTAGTCATAGCAGGATACCACCATAGTCAGCATGCACTGCTATAGTCATAGCAGGATACCACCACAGTCAGCATGCAATGCTGTAGTCATAGCAGGATATAACTACAGTCAGCATGCAATGCTGTAGTCATAGCAGGATACCACAGCAGTCAGTATGCAATGCTGAAGTTATAGAAGGATACCACTGCAGTCAGTATGCAATGCTGTAGTCATAGCAGGATACCACCACAGTCAGCATGCAATGCTGTAGTCATAGCAGGATACCACCACAGTCAGCATACAATGCTGTAGTCATAGCACAATACCACCACAGTCAGCATGCAATGCTGTAGTCATAGCAGGATGCAACCACAGTCAGCATCACAATGCTGTAGTCATAGCAGGATACCACCACAGTCAGTATGCAATGCTGTAGTCATAGCAGGATACCACTACCGTCAGTATGCAATGCTGTAGTCATAGCAGGATACCACCACAGTCAGCATGCGATGCTGTAGTCATAGCAGGATACCACTACCGTCAGTATGCAATGCTGTAGTCATAGCAGGATACCACCACAGTCAGCATGCAATGCTGTAGTCATAGCAGGATACCACCACCGTCAGTATGCAATGCTGTAGTCATAGCAGGATACCACCACAGTCAGCATGCAATGCTGTAGTCATAGCAGGATACCACCACAGTCAGCATGTAATGCTGTAGTCATAGCAGGATACCACCACAGTCAGCATACAATGCTGTAGTCATAGCAGGATACCACCACAGTTAGCATGCAATGCTTGAGTCATAGCAGGAAACGACCACAGTCGGCATGCAATACTGTAGTCATAGCAGAATACCACCACAGTCAGCACGCAATGCTGTAGTCATAGCAGGATACCACCACAGTCAGCATGCAATGCTGTAGTCATAGCAGGATACCACCACAGTCAGTATCACAATGCTGTAGTCATAGCAGGATACCACCATAGTCAGCATGCACTGCTATAGTCATAGCAGGATACCACCACAGTCAGCATGCAATGCTGTAGTCATAGCATGATACAACTACAGTCAGCATGCAATGCTGTAGTCATAGCAGGATACCACAGCAGTCAGTATGCAATGCTGAAGTTATAGAAGGATACCACTGCAGTCAGTATGCAATGCTGTAGTCATAGCAGAATACCACCACAGTCAGCATGCAATGCTGTAGTCATAGCAGGATACCACCACAGTCAGCATACAATGCTGTAGTCATAGCACGATACCACCACAGTCAGCATGCAATGCTGTAGTCATAGCAGGATACAACCACAGTCAGCATCACAATGCTGTAGTCATAGCAGGATACCACCACAGTCAGCATGCAATGCTGTAGTCATTGCAGGATACCATCACAGTCAGCATGCAATGCTGTAGTCATAGCAGGATACCACCACAGTCAGCATGCAATGCTGTAGTCATAGCAGGATACCACCACAGTCAGCAAGCAATGCTGTAGTCAAAGCAGGATACAACCACAGTCAGCATGCAATGCTGTAGTCATAGCAGGATACCACCACAGTCAGTATGCAATGCTGTCATCATAGCAGGTCCCACCACAGTCAGAATGCACTGCTGTAATCATAGCAGGTACCACGACAATATGCACTGCTGTAATCATAGCAGGTACCACAACAGCAGTTTCCACTGCTGTAATCATAGCAGGTACCACCAGTCAGTATGCACTGCTGTAATCATAGCAGGTACCACAGTAAGTATGCACTGCTGTAATCATAGCAGGATACCACCACCGTCAGCATGCAATACTGTAGTCATAGCAGGAAACCACCAGTCAGCATGCAATGCTGTAGTCATAGCAGGAGACCACCGCAGTCAGTATGCAATGCTGTAGTCATAGCAGGATACCACCACTGTCAGTATGCAATGATGTAGTCATAGCAGGATACCACCACAGTCAGTATGCAATGCTGTAGTCATAGCAGGACACCACCAGTCAGCATGCAATGCTGTAGTCAAAGCAGGATACCACCACAGTCAGGATGCAATGCTGTAATCATAGCAGGATACCACCACAGTCAGTATGCAATGCTGTAGTCATAGCAGGATATCACCATAGTCCCCATGCACTGCTATAGTCATAGCAGGATACAACCACAGTCAGCATGCAATGCTGAAGTCATAGCAGGATACAACGGCAGTCAGCATGCAATGCTGTAGTCATAGCAGGATACCACCGCAGTCAGTATGCAATGCTGTAGTTATAGCAGGATACCACTACCGTCAGTATGCAATGCTGTAGTCATAGCAGGATACCACCACAGTCAGCATGCGATGCTGTAGTCATAGCAGGATACCACCACCGGCAGTATGCAATGCTGTAGTCATAGCAGGATACCACCACAGTCAGCATGCAATGCTGTAGTCATAGCAGGATACCACCACAGTCAGCATACAATGCTGTAGTCATAGCAGGATACCACCACAGTCAGCATGCAATGCTTGAGTCATAGCAGGAAACGACCACAGTCAGCATGCAATGCTGTAGTCATAGCAGGATACCACCACAGTCAGCACGCAATGCTGTAGTCATAGCAGGATACCACCACAGTCAGCATGCAATGCTGTAGTCATAGCAGGATATCACCACAGTCAGCATCACAATGCTGTAGTCATAGCAGGATACCACCATAGTCAGTATGCACTGCTATAGTCATAGCAGGTTAACACCACAGTCAGCATGCAATGCTGTAGTCATAGCAGGATACAACTACAGTCAGCATGCAATGCTGTAGTCATAGCAGGATACCACCGCAGTCAGTATGCAATGCTGAAGTTATAGAAGGATACCACTGCAGTCAGTATGCAATGCTGTAGTCATAGCAGGATACCACCACAGTGAGCATGCAATGCTGTAGTCATAGCAGGATACCACCAGTCAGCAAGCAATGCTGTAGTCATAGCACGATACCACCACAGTCAGCATGCAATGCTGTAGTCATAGCAGGATACAACCACAGTCAGCATCACAATGCTGTAGTCATAGCAGGATACCACCAGTCAGCATGCAATGCTGTAGTCATAGCCGGATACCACCACAGTCAGTATGCAATGCTGTAGTCATAGCAGAATACCACCACAGTCAGTATGCAAGGCTGTAGTCATAGCAGGATACCACCATAGTCAGCATGCACTCATATAGTCATAGCAGGATACAACCACAGTCAGCATGCAATGCTATAGTCATAGCAGGATACCACCACAGTCAGCATGCAATGTTGTAGTCATAGCAGGATACCACCACAGTCAGCAAGCAATGCTGTAGTCATAGCAGGATACCACCACAGTCAGCAAGCAATGCTGTAGTCATAGCAGGATACCACCACAGTCAGCATACAATGCTGTAGTCATAGCAGGATACCACCACAGTCAGTATGCAATGCTGTCATCATAGCAGGTCCCACCACAGTCAGTATGCACTGGTGTAATCATAGCAGGTACCACAGTCAGTATGCACTGCTGTAATCATAACAGGATACCACCACCGTCAGCATGCAATACTGTAGTCATAGCAGGAAACCACCAGTCAGCATCCAATGCTGTAGTCATAGCAGGAGACCACCACAGTCAGTATGCAATGCTGTAGTTATAGCAGGATACCACCACTGTCAGTATGCAATGCTGTAGTCATAGCAGGATACCACCACAGTCAGGATGCAATGCTGTAGTAATAGCAGGACACCACCAGTCAGCATGCAATGCTGTAGTCATAGCAGGATAACACCAGTAAGGATGCAATGCTGTAGTCATAGCAGGATATTACCATAGTCAGCATGCACTGCTATAGTCATAGCAGGATACAACCACAGTCAGCATGCAATGCTGAAGTCATAGCAGGATACAACGGCAGTCATCATGCAATGCTGTAGTCATAGCAGGATACCACCGCAGTCAGTATGCAATGCTGAAGTCATAGCAGGATACCACCACAGTCAGCATGCAATGCTGTAGTCATAGCAGGATACCACCACCGTCAGTATGCAATGTTGTAGTCATAGCAGGATACCACCACAGTCTGCATGCAATGCTGTAGTCATAGCAGGATACGACCACAGTCAGCATGTAATGCTGTAGTCATAGCAGGATACCACCACAGTCAGCATACAATGCTGTAGTCATAGCAGGATACCACCAAAGTCAGCATGCAATGCTTGAGTCATAGCAGGAAACGACCACAGTCAGCATGCAATGCTGTAGTCATAGCAGGATACCACCACAGTCAGCAAGCAATGCTGTAGTCATAGCAGGATACCACCACAGTCAGCATGCAATGCTGTAGTCATAGCAGGATACCACCACAGTCAGCATGCAATGCTGTAGTCATAGCAGGATACCACCACAGTCAGCATGCAATGCTGTAGTCACAGCAGGATACCACCACAGTCAGCATGCAATGCTGTAGTCATAGCAGGATACCACCACAGTCAGCAAGCAATGCTGTAGTCATAGCAGGATACCACCACAGTCAGCATGCAATGCTGTAGTCATAGCAGGATACCACCACAGTCAGCATGCAATGCTGTAGTCATAGCAGGATACCACCACAGTCAGCATGCAATGCTGTAGTCACAGCAGGATACCACCACAGTGAGCATGCACTGCTATAGTCATAGCAGGATACAACCACAGTCAGCAAGCAATGCTGCAGTCATAGCAGGATACAACCACAGTCATCATGCAATGCTGTAGTCATAGCAGGATACCACCGCAGTCAGTATGCAATGCTGTAGTCATATCAGGATACCACCACAGTCAGCATGCAATGCTGTAGTCATAGCAGGATACCACCACAGTCAGCATGCAATGCTGTAGTCAAAGCAGGATACCACCGCAGTCAGTATGCAATGCTGATGTCATAGCAGGATACCACCACAGTCAGCATGCAATGCTGTAGTCACAGCAGGATACCACCACAGTGAGCATGCACTGCTATAGTCATAGCAGGATACAACCACAGTCAGCAAGCAATGCTGTAGTCATAGCAGGATACAACCACAGTCATCATGCAATGCTGTAGTCATAGCAGGATACCACCGCAGTCAGTATGCAATGCTGTAGTCATATCAGGATACCACCACAGTCAGCATGCAATGCTGTAGTCATAGCAGGATACCACCACAGTCAGCATGCAATGCTGTAGTCAAAGCAGGATACCACCGCAGTCAGTATGCAATGCTGATGTCATAGCAGGATACCACTGCAGTCAGTATGCAATGCTGTAGTCATAGCAGGATACCACCACAGTCAGCATGCAATGCTGTAGTCATAGCAGGATACCACCACAGTCAGCATCACAATGCTGTAATCATAGCAGGATACCACCATAGTCAGCATGCACTGCTATAGTCATAGCACGATACCACCACAGTCAGCATGCAATGCTGTAGTCATAGCAGGATACAACTACAGTCAGCATGCAATGCTGTAGTCATAGCAGGATACCACCGCAGTCAGTATGCAATGCTGAAGTTATAGAAGGATACCACTGCAGTCAGTATGCAATGCTGTAGTCATAGCAGGATACCACCACAGTCAGCATGAAATGCTGTAGTCATAGCAGGATACCACCACAGTCAGCATGCAATGCTGTAGTCATAGCAGGATACCTCCACAGTGAGCATGCACTGCTATAGTCATAGCAGGATACAACCACAGTCAGCATGCAATGCTGTAGTCATAGCAGGATACCACCACAGTCAGCAAGCAATGCTGTAGTCATAGCAGGATACATCCACAGTCAGCATGCAATGCTGTAGTCATAGCAGGATACCACCACAGTCAGCATACAATGCTGTAGTCATAGCAGGATACAACCACAGTCAGCTTGCAATGCTGTAGTCATAGCAGGTTACCACCACAGTCAGTATGCAATGCTGTCATCATAGCAGGTCCCACCACAGTCAGTATGCACTGCTGTAATCATAGCAGGTACCACGACAATATGCAGTGCTGTAATCATAGCAGGTACCACAACAGCAGTTTCCACTGCTGTAATCATAGCAGGTACCACCAGTCAGTATGCACTGCTGTAATCATAGCAGGTACCACAGTAAGTATGCACTGCTGTAATCATAGCAGGATACCACCACCGTCAGCATGCAATACTGTAGTCATAGCAGGAAACCACCAGTCAGCATGCAATGCTGTAGTCATAGCAGGAGACCACCGCAGTCAGCATGCAATGCTGTAGTCATAGCAGGATACCACCACAGTCAGCATGCAATGCTGTAGTCATAGCAGGATACCACCACAGTCAGCATGCAATGCTGTAGTCACAGCAGGATACCACCACAGTCAGCATGCAATGCTGTAGTCATAGCAGGATACCACCACAGTCAGCAAGCAATGCTGTAGTCATAGCAGGATACCACCACAGTCAGCATGCAATGCTGTAGTCATAGCAGGATACCACCACAGTCAGCATGCAATGCTGTAGTCATAGCAGGATACCACCACAGTCAGCATGCAATGCTGTAGTCATAGCAGGATACCACCACAGTCAGCATACAATGCTGTAGTCATAGCAGGATACCACCACAGTCAGTATGCAATGCTGTCATCATAGCAGGTCCCACCACAGTCAGTATGCACTGGTGTAATCATAGCAGGTACCACAGTCAGTATGCACTGCTGTAATCATAACAGGATACCACCACCGTCAGCATGCAATACTGTAGTCATAGCAGGAAACCACCAGTCAGCATCCAATGCTGTAGTCATAGCAGGAGACCACCACAGTCAGTATGCAATGCTGTAGTTATAGCAGGATACCACCACTGTCAGTATGCAATGCTGTAGTCATAGCAGGATACCACCACAGTCAGGATGCAATGCTGTAGTAATAGCAGGACACCACCAGTCAGCATGCAATGCTGTAGTCATAGCAGGATAACACCAGTAAGGATGCAATGCTGTAGTCATAGCAGGATATTACCATAGTCAGCATGCACTGCTATAGTCATAGCAGGATACAACCACAGTCAGCATGCAATGCTGAAGTCATAGCAGGATACAACGGCAGTCATCATGCAATGCTGTAGTCATAGCAGGATACCACCGCAGTCAGTATGCAATGCTGAAGTCATAGCAGGATACCACCACAGTCAGCATGCAATGCTGTAGTCATAGCAGGATACCACCACCGTCAGTATGCAATGTTGTAGTCATAGCAGGATACCACCACAGTCTGCATGCAATGCTGTAGTCATAGCAGGATACGACCACAGTCAGCATGTAATGCTGTAGTCATAGCAGGATACCACCACAGTCAGCATACAATGCTGTAGTCATAGCAGGATACCACCAAAGTCAGCATGCAATGCTTGAGTCATAGCAGGAAACGACCACAGTCAGCATGCAATGCTGTAGTCATAGCAGGATACCACCACAGTCAGCAAGCAATGCTGTAGTCATAGCAGGATACCACCACAGTCAGCATGCAATGCTGTAGTCATAGCAGGATACCACCACAGTCAGCATGCAATGCTGTAGTCATAGCAGGATACCACCACAGTCAGCATGCAATGCTGTAGTCACAGCAGGATACCACCACAGTCAGCATGCAATGCTGTAGTCATAGCAGGATACCACCACAGTCAGCAAGCAATGCTGTAGTCATAGCAGGATACCACCACAGTCAGCATGCAATGCTGTAGTCATAGCAGGATACCACCACAGTCAGCATGCAATGCTGTAGTCATAGCAGGATACCACCACAGTCAGCATGCAATGCTGTAGTCACAGCAGGATACCACCACAGTGAGCATGCACTGCTATAGTCATAGCAGGATACAACCACAGTCAGCAAGCAATGCTGTAGTCATAGCAGGATACAACCACAGTCATCATGCAATGCTGTAGTCATAGCAGGATACCACCGCAGTCAGTATGCAATGCTGTAGTCATATCAGGATACCACCACAGTCAGCATGCAATGCTGTAGTCATAGCAGGATACCACCACAGTCAGCATGCAATGCTGTAGTCAAAGCAGGATACCACCGCAGTCAGTATGCAATGCTGATGTCATAGCAGGATACCACCACAGTCAGCATGCAATGCTGTAGTCACAGCAGGATACCACCACAGTGAGCATGCACTGCTATAGTCATAGCAGGATACAACCACAGTCAGCAAGCAATGCTGTAGTCATAGCAGGATACAACCACAGTCATCATGCAATGCTGTAGTCATAGCAGGATACCACCGCAGTCAGTATGCAATGCTGTAGTCATATCAGGATACCACCACAGTCAGCATGCAATGCTGTAGTCATAGCAGGATACCACCACAGTCAGCATGCAATGCTGTAGTCAAAGCAGGATACCACCGCAGTCAGTATGCAATGCTGATGTCATAGCAGGATACCACTGCAGTCAGTATGCAATGCTGTAGTCATAGCAGGATACCACCACAGTCAGCATGCAATGCTGTAGTCATAGCAGGATACCACCACAGTCAGCATCACAATGCTGTAATCATAGCAGGATACCACCATAGTCAGCATGCACTGCTATAGTCATAGCACGATACCACCACAGTCAGCATGCAATGCTGTAGTCATAGCAGGATACAACTACAGTCAGCATGCAATGCTGTAGTCATAGCAGGATACCACCGCAGTCAGTATGCAATGCTGAAGTTATAGAAGGATACCACTGCAGTCAGTATGCAATGCTGTAGTCATAGCAGGATACCACCACAGTCAGCATGAAATGCTGTAGTCATAGCAGGATACCACCACAGTCAGCATGCAATGCTGTAGTCATAGCAGGATACCTCCACAGTGAGCATGCACTGCTATAGTCATAGCAGGATACAACCACAGTCAGCATGCAATGCTGTAGTCATAGCAGGATACCACCACAGTCAGCAAGCAATGCTGTAGTCATAGCAGGATACATCCACAGTCAGCATGCAATGCTGTAGTCATAGCAGGATACCACCACAGTCAGCATACAATGCTGTAGTCATAGCAGGATACAACCACAGTCAGCATGCAATGCTGTAGTCATAGCAGGTTACCACCACAGTCAGTATGCAATGCTGTCATCATAGCAGGTCCCACCACAGTCAGTATGCACTGCTGTAATCATAGCAGGTACCACGACAATATGCAGTGCTGTAATCATAGCAGGTACCACAACAGCAGTTTCCACTGCTGTAATCATAGCAGGTACCACCAGTCAGTATGCACTGCTGTAATCATAGCAGGTACCACAGTAAGTATGC
This sequence comes from Petromyzon marinus, assembly GCF_048934315.1. Classification (NCBI taxonomy): domain Eukaryota; kingdom Metazoa; phylum Chordata; class Hyperoartia; order Petromyzontiformes; family Petromyzontidae; genus Petromyzon; species Petromyzon marinus. The sequence continues at coordinate 59,646 of NW_027423238.1, forward strand.
ACTGCTGTAATCATAGCAGGATACCACCACCGTCAGCATGCAATACTGTAGTCATAGCAGGAAACCACCAGTCAGCATGCAATGCTGTAGTCATAGCAGGAGACCACCGCAGTCAGCATGCAATGCTGTAGTCATAGCAGGATACCACCACAGTCAGCATGCAATGCTGTAGTCATAGCAGGATACCACCACAGTCAGCATGCAATGCTGTAGTCACAGCAGGATACCACCACAGTCAGCATGCAATGCTGTAGTCATAGCAGGATACCACCACAGTCAGCAAGCAATGCTGTAGTCATAGCAGGATACCACCACAGTCAGCATGCAATGCTGTAGTCATAGCAGGATACCACCACAGTCAGCATGCAATGCTGTAGTCATAGCAGGATACCACCACAGTCAGCATGCAATGCTGTAGTCACAGCAGGATACCACCACAGTGAGCATGCACTGCTATAGTCATAGCAGGATACAACCACAGTCAGCAAGCAATGCTGTAGTCATAGCAGGATACAACCACAGTCATCATGCAATGCTGTAGTCATAGCAGGATACCACCGCAGTCAGTATGCAATGCTGTAATCATATCAGGATACCACCACAGTCAGCATGCAATGCTGTAGTCATAGCAGGATACCACCACAGTCAGCATGCAATGCTGTAGTCAAAGCAGGATACCACCGCAGTCAGTATGCAATGCTGATGTCATAGCAGGATACCACCACAGTCAGCATGCAATGCTGTAGTCACAGCAGGATACCACCACAGTGAGCATGCACTGCTATAGTCATAGCAGGATACAACCACAGTCAGCAAGCAATGCTGTAGTCATAGCAGGATACAACCACAGTCATCATGCAATGCTGTAGTCATAGCAGGATACCACCGCAGTCAGTATGCAATGCTGTAGTCATATCAGGATACCACCACAGTCAGCATGCAATGCTGTAGTCATAGCAGGATACCACCACAGTCAGCATGCAATGCTGTAGTCAAAGCAGGATACCACCGCAGTCAGTATGCAATGCTGATGTCATAGCAGGATACCACTGCAGTCAGTATGCAATGCTGTAGTCATAGCAGGATACCACCACAGTCAGCATGCAATGCTGTAGTCATAGCAGGATACCACCACAGTCAGCATCACAATGCTGTAGTCATAGCAGTATACCACCATAGTCAGCATGCACTGCTATAGTCATAGCACGATACCACCACAGTCAGCATGCAATGCTGTAGTCATAGCAGGATACAACTACAGTCAGCATGCAATGCTGTAGTCATAGCAGGATACCACCGCAGTCAGTATGCAATGCTGAAGTTATAGAAGGATACCACTGCAGTCAGTATGCAATGCTGTAGTCATAGCAGGATACCACCACAGTCAGCATGAAATGCTGTAGTCATAGCAGGATACCACCACAGTCAGCATGCAATGCTGTAGTCATAGCAGGATACCTCCACAGTGAGCATGCACTGCTATAGTCATAGCAGGATACAACCACAGTCAGCATGCAATGCTGTAGTCATAGCAGGATACCACCACAGTCAGCAAGCAATGCTGTAGTCATAGCAGGATACATCCACAGTCAGCATGCAATGCTGTAGTCATAGCAGGATACCACCACAGTCAGCATACAATGCTGTAGTCATAGCAGGATACAACCACAGTCAGCATGCAATGCTGTAGTCATAGCAGGTTACCACCACAGTCAGTATGCAATGCTGTCATCATAGCAGGTCCCACCACAGTCAGTATGCACTGCTGTAATCATAGCAGGTACCACGACAATATGCAGTGCTGTAATCATAGCAGGTACCACAACAGCAGTTTCCACTGCTGTAATCATAGCAGGTACCACCAGTCAGTATGCACTGCTGTAATCATAGCAGGTACCACAGTAAGTATGCACTGCTGTAATCATAGCAGGATACCACCACCGTCAGCATGCAATACTGTAGTCATAGCAGGAAACCACCAGTCAGCATGCAATGCTGTAGTCATAGCAGGAGACCACCGCAGTCAGTATGCAATTCTGTAGTCATAGCAGGATACCACCACTGTCAGTATGCAATGCTGTAGTCATAGCAGGATACCACCACAGTCAGTATGCAATGCTGTAGTCATAGCAGGACACCACCAGTCAGCATGCAATGCTGTAGTCATAGCAGGATAGTACCACAGTCAGGATGCAATGCTGTAATCACAGCAGGATACCACCACAGTCAGTATGCAATGCTGTAGTCATAGCAGGATATCACCATAGTCAGCATGTACTGCTATAGTCATAGCAGGATACAACCACAGTCAGCATGCAATGTTGAAGTCATAGCAGGATACAACGGCAGTCAGCATTTAATGCTGTAGTCATAGCAGGATACCACCGCAGTCAGTATGCAATGCTGTAGTCATAGCAGGATACCACTACCGTCAGTATGCAATGCTGTAGTCATAGCAGGATACCACCACAGTCATCATGCGATGCTGTAGTCATAGCAGGATACCACCACCGTCAGTATGCAATGCTCTAGTCATAGCAGGATACCACCACAGTCAGCATGTAATGCTGTAGTCATAGCAGGATACCACCACAGTCAGCATACAATGCTGTAGTCATAGCAGGATACCACCACAGTCAGCATGCAATGCTTGAGTCATAGCAGGAAACGACGACAGTCAGCATGCAATGCTGTAGTCATAGCAGGTTACCACCACAGTCAGAACGCAATGCTGTAGTCATAGCAGGATACCACCACAGTCAGCATGCAATGCTGTAATCATAGCAGGATACCACCACAGTCAGCATCGCAATGCTGTAGTCATAGCAGGATACCACCATAGTCAGCATGCACTGCTATAGTCATAACAGGATACCACCACAGTCAGCATGCAATGCTGTAGTCATAGCAGGATACAACTACAGTCAGCATGCAATGCTGTAGTCATAGCTGGATACCACCGCAGTCAGTATGCAATGCTGAAGTTATAGAAGGATACCACTGCAGTCAGTATGCAATGCTGTAGTCATAGCAGGATACCACCACAGTGAGCATGCACAGCTATAGTCATAGCAGGATACAACCACAGTCAGCATGCAATGCTGTAGTCATAGCAGGATACCACCACAGTCAGCATGCAATGCTGTAGTCATAGCAGGATACATCCACAGTCAGCATGCAATGCTGTAGTCATAGCAGGATACCACCACAGTCAGCATACAATGCTGTAGTCATAGCAGGATACAACCACAGTCAGCATGCAATGCTGTAGTCATAGCAGGATACCACCACAGTCAGTATGCAATGCTGTCATCATAGCAGGTCCCACCACAGTCAGTATGCACTGCTGTAATCATAGCAGGTACCACGACAATATGCAGTGCTGTAATCATAGCAGGTACCACAACAGCAGTTTCCACTGCTGTAATCATAGCAGGTACCACCAGTCAGTATGCACTGCTGTAATCATAGCAGGTACCACAGTAAGTATGCACTGCTGTAATCATAGCAGGATACCACCACCGTCAGCATGCAATACTGTAGTCATAGCAGGAAACCACCAGTCAGCATGCAATGCTGTAGTCATAGCAGGAGACCACCGCAGTCAGTATGCAATGCTGTAGTCATAGCAGGATACCACCACTGTCAGTATGCAATGCTGTAGTCATAGCAGGATACCACCACAGTCAGTATGCAATGCTGTAGTCATAGCAGGACACCACCAGTCAGCATGCAATGCTGTAGTCATAGCAGGATACTACCACAGTCAGGATGCAATGCTGTAATCACAGCAGGATACCACCACAGTCAGTATGCAATGCTGTAGTCATAGCAGGATATCACCATAGTCAGCATGCACTGCTATAGTCATAGCAGGATACAACCACAGTCAGCATGCAATGCTGAAGTCATAGCAGGATACAACGGCAGTCAGCATGCAATGCTGTAGTCATAGCAGGAGACCACCGCAGTCAGTATGCAATGCTGTAGTCATAGCAGGATACCACCACAGTCAGTATGCAATGCTGTAGTCATAGCAGGACACCACCAGTCAGCATGCAATGCTGTAGTCATAGCAGGATACTACCACAGTCAGCATGCAATGCTGTAGTCATAGCAGGATACCACCACAGTCAGCATGCAATGCTGTAGTCATAGCAGGATACCACCACAGTCAGCATGCAATGCTGTAGTCATAGCAGGATACCACCACAGTCAGCATGTAATGCTGTAGTCATAGCAGGATACCACCACAGTCAGCATACAATGCTGTAGTCATAGCAGGATACCACCAAAGTCAGCATGCAATGCTTGAGTCATAGCAGGAAACGACCACAGTCAGCATGCAATGCTGTAGTCATAGCAGGATACCACCACAGTCAGCAAGCAATGCTGTAGTCATAGCAGGATACCACCACAGTCAGCATGCAATGCTGTAGTCATTGCAGGATACCACCACAGTCAGCATGCAATGCTGTAGTCATAGCAGGATACAACCACAGTCATCATGCAATGCTGTAGTCATAGCAGGATACCACCGCAGTCAGTATGCAATGCTGTAGTCATAGCAGGATACCACCACAGTCAGCATGCAATGCTGTAGTCATAGCAGGATACCACCACAGTCAGCATGCAATGCTGTAGTCAAAGCAGGATACAACCACAGTCAGCATGCAATGCTGTAGTCATAGCAGGATACCACCACAGTCAGTATGCAATGCTGTCATCATAGCAGGATACCACCACAGTCAGTATGCAATGCTGTAGTCATAGCAGGATATCACCATAGTCAGCATGCACTGCTATAGTCATAGCAGGATACAACCACAGTCAGCATGCAATGCTGAAGTCATAGCAGGATACAACGGCAGTCAGCATGCAATGCTGTAGTCATAGCAGGAGACCACCGCAGTCAGTATGCAATGCTGTAGTCATAGCAGGATACCACCACAGTCAGTATGCAATGCTGTAGTCATAGCAGGACACCACCAGTCAGCATGCAATGCTGTAGTCATAGCAGGATACTACCACAGTCAGCATGCAATGCTGTAGTCATAGCAGGATACCACCACAGTCAGCATGCAATGCTGTAGTCATAGCAGGATACCACCACAGTCAGCATGCAATGCTGTAGTCATAGCAGGATACCACCACAGTCAGCATGCAATGCTGTAGTCAAAGCAGGATACAACCACAGTCAGCATGCAATGCTGTAGTCATAGCAGGATACCACCACAGTCAGTATGCAATGCTGTCATCATAGCAGGTCCCACCACAGTCAGTATGCACTGCTGTAATCATAGCAGGTACCACGACAATATGCACTGCTGTAATCATAGCAGGTACCACAACAGCAGTTTCCACTGCTGTAATCATAGCAGGTACCACCAGTCAGTATGCACTGCTGTAATCATAGCAGGTACCACAGTAAGTATGCACTGCTGTAATCATAGCAGGATACCACCACCGTCAGCATGCATTACTGTAGTCATAGGAGGAAACCACCAGTCAGCATGCAATGCTGTAGTCATAGCAGGAGACCACCGCATTCATTATGCAATGCTGTAGTCATAGCAGGATACCACCACTGTCAGTATGCAATGCTGTAGTCATAGCAGGACACCACCAGTCAGCATGCAATGCTGTAGTCAAAGCAGGATACCACCACAGTCAGTATGCAATGCTGTAATCATAGCAGAATACCACCACAGTCAGTATGCAATGCTGTAGTCATAGCAGGATATCACCATAGTCAGCATGCACTGCTATAGTCATAGCAGGATACAACCACAGTCAGCATGCAATGCTGAAGTCATAGCAGGATACAACGGCAGTCAGCATGCAATGCTGTAGTCATAGCAGGATACCAACGCAGTCAGAATGCAATGCTGTAGTCAAAGCAGGATACCACTACCGTCAGTATGCAATGCTGTAGTCATAGCAGGATGCCACCACAGTCAGCATGCAATGGTGTAGTCATAGCAGGATACCACCACCGTCAGTATGCAATGATGTAGTCATAGCAGGATACCACCACAGTCAGCATGTAATGCTGTAGTCATAGCAGGATACCTCCACAGTCAGCATACAATGCTGTAGTCATAGCAGGATACCACCACAGTCAGCATGCAATGCTTGAGTCATAGCAGGAAACGACCACAGTCAGCATGCAATGCTGTAGTCATAGCAGGATACCACCACAGTCAGCACGCAATGCTGTAGTCATAGCAGGATACCACAACAGTCAGCATGCAATGCTGTAGTCATAGCAGGATACCACCACAGTCAGCATCACAATGCTGTAGTCATAGCAGGATACCACCATAGTCAGCATGCACTGCTATAGTCATAGCAGGATACCACCACAGTCAGCATGCAATGCTGTAGTCATAGCAGGATACAACTACAGTCAGCATGCAATGCTGTAGTCATAGCAGGATACCACCGCAGTCAGTATGCAATGCTGAAGTTATAGAAGGATACCACTGCAGTCAGTATGCAATGCTGTAGTCATAGCAGGATACCACCACAGTCAGCATGAAATGCTGTAGTCATAGCAGGATACCACCACAGTCAGCATGCAATGCTGTAGTCATAGCAGGATACCACCACAGTGAGCATGCACTGCTATAGTCATAGCAGGATACAACCACAGTCAGCATGCAATGCTCTAGTCATAGCAGGATACCACCACAGTCAGCATGCAATGCTGTAGTCATAGCAGGATACATCCACAGTCAGCATGCAATGCTGTAGTCATAGCAGGATACCACCACAGTCAGCATACAATGCTGTAGTCATAGCAGGATACAACCACAGTCAGCATGCAATGCTGTAGTCATAGCAGGATACCACCACAGTCAGTATGCAATGCTGTCATCATAGCAGGTCCCACCATAGTCAGTATGCACTGCTGTAATCATAGCAGGTACCACGACAATATGCAGTGCTGTAATCATAGCAGGTACCACAACAGCAGTTTCCACTGCTGTAATCATAGCAGGTACCACCAGTCAGTATGCACTGCTGTAATCATAGCAGGTACCACAGTAAGTATGCACTGCTGTAATCATATCAGGATACCACCACCGTCAGCATGCAATACTGTAGTCATAGCAGGAAACCACCAGTCAGCATGCAATGCTGTAGTCATAGCAGGAGACCACCGCAGTCAGTATGCAATGCTGTAGTCATAGCAGGATACCACCACTGTCAGTATGCAATGCTGTAGTCATAGCAGGATACTACCACAGTCAGTATGCAATGCTGTAGTCATAGCAGGATACCACCACAGTCAGCATGCAATGCTGTAGTCATAGCAGGATACCACCACAGTCAGCATGCAATGCTGTAGTCATAGCAGGATACCACCACAGTCAGCATGCAATGCTGTAGTCAAAGCAGGATACAACCACAGTCAGCATGCAATGCTGTAGTCATAGCAGGATACCACCACAGTCAGTATGCAATGCTGTCATCATAGCAGGTCCCACCACAGTCAGTATGCACTGCTGTAATCATAGCAGGTACCACGACAATATGCACTGCTGTAATCATAGCAGGTACCACAACAGCAGTTTCCACTGCTGTAATCATAGCAGGTACCACCAGTCAGTATGCACTGCTGTAATCATAGCAGGTACCACAGTAAGTATGCACTGCTGTAATCATAGCAGGATACCACCACCGTCAGCATGCATTACTGTAGTCATAGGAGGAAACCACCAGTCAGCATGCAATGCTGTAGTCATAGCAGGAGACCACCGCATTCATTATGCAATGCTGTAGTCATAGCAGGATACCACCACTGTCAGTATGCAATGCTGTAGTCATAGCAGGACACCACCAGTCAGCATGCAATGCTGTAGTCAAAGCAGGATACCACCACAGTCAGTATGCAATGCTGTAATCATAGCAGAATACCACCACAGTCAGTATGCAATGCTGTAGTCATAGCAGGATATCACCATAGTCAGCATGCACTGCTATAGTCATAGCAGGATACAACCACAGTCAGCATGCAATGCTGAAGTCATAGCAGGATACAACGGCAGTCAGCATGCAATGCTGTAGTCATAGCAGGATACCAACGCAGTCAGAATGCAATGCTGTAGTCAAAGCAGGATACCACTACCGTCAGTATGCAATGCTGTAGTCATAGCAGGATGCCACCACAGTCAGCATGCAATGGTGTAGTCATAGCAGGATACCACCACCGTCAGTATGCAATGATGTAGTCATAGCAGGATACCACCACAGTCAGCATGTAATGCTGTAGTCATAGCAGGATACCTCCACAGTCAGCATACAATGCTGTAGTCATAGCAGGATACCACCACAGTCAGCATGCAATGCTTGAGTCATAGCAGGAAACGACCACAGTCAGCATGCAATGCTGTAGTCATAGCAGGATACCACCACAGTCAGCACGCAATGCTGTAGTCATAGCAGGATACCACAACAGTCAGCATGCAATGCTGTAGTCATAGCAGGATACCACCACAGTCAGCATCACAATGCTGTAGTCATAGCAGGATACCACCATAGTCAGCATGCACTGCTATAGTCATAGCAGGATACCACCACAGTCAGCATGCAATGCTGTAGTCATAGCAGGATACAACTACAGTCAGCATGCAATGCTGTAGTCATAGCAGGATACCACCGCAGTCAGTATGCAATGCTGAAGTTATAGAAGGATACCACTGCAGTCAGTATGCAATGCTGTAGTCATAGCAGGATACCACCACAGTCAGCATGAAATGCTGTAGTCATAGCAGGACACCACCACAGTCAGCATGCAATGCTGTAGTCATAGCAGGATACCACCACAGTGAGCATGCACTGCTATAGTCATAGCAGGATACAACCACAGTCAGCATGCAATGCTCTAGTCATAGCAGGATACCACCACAGTCAGCATGCAATGCTGTAGTCATAGCAGGATACATCCACAGTCAGCATGCAATGCTGTAGTCATAGCAGGATACCACCACAGTCAGCATACAATGCTGTAGTCATAGCAGGATACAACCACAGTCAGCATGCAATGCTGTAGTCATAGCAGGATACCACCACAGTCAGTATGCAATGCTGTCATCATAGCAGGTCCCACCATAGTCAGTATGCACTGCTGTAATCATAGCAGGTACCACGACAATATGCAGTGCTGTAATCATAGCAGGTACCACAACAGCAGTTTCCACTGCTGTAATCATAGCAGGTACCACCAGTCAGTATGCACTGCTGTAATCATAGCAGGTACCACAGTAAGTATGCACTGCTGTAATCATATCAGGATACCACCACCGTCAGCATGCAATACTGTAGTCATAGCAGGAAACCACCAGTCAGCATGCAATGCTGTAGTCATAGCAGGAGACCACCGCAGTCAGTATGCAATGCTGTAGTCATAGCAGGATACCACCACTGTCAGTATGCAATGCTGTAGTCATAGCAGGATACCACCACAGTCAGTATGCAATGCTGTAGTCATAGCAGGACACCACCAGTCAGCATGCAATGCTGTAGTCATAGCAGGATACTACCACAGTCAGGATGCAATGCTGTAATCACAGCAGGATACCACCACAGTCAGTATGCAATGCTGTAGTCATAGCAGGATATCACCATAGTCAGCATGCACTGCTATAGTCATAGCAGGATACAACCACAGTCAGCATGCAATGCTGAAGTCATAGCAGGATACAACGGCAGTCAGCATGCAATGCTGTAGTCATAGCAGGATACCACCGCAGTCAGTATGCAATGCTGTAGTCATAGCAGGATACCACTACCGTCAGTATGCAATGCTGTAGTCATAGCAGGATACCACCACAGTCAGCATGCGATGCTATAGTCATAGCAGGATACCACCACCGTCAGTATGCAATGCTGTAGTCATAGCAGGATACCACCACAGTGAGCATGCACTGCTATAGTCATAGCAGGATACAACCACAGTCAACATGCAATGCTCTAGTCATAGCAGGATACCACCACAGTCAGCATGCAATGCTGTAGTCATAGCAGGATACATCCACAGTCAGCATGCAATGCTGTAGTCATAGCAGGATACCACCACAGTCAGCATACAATGCTGTAGTCATAGCAGGATACAACCACAGTCAGCATGCAATGCTGTAGTCATAGCAGGATACCACCACAGTCAGTATGCAATGCTGTCATCATAGCAGGTCCCACCATAGTCAGTATGCACTGCTGTAATCATAGCAGGTACCACGACAATATGCAGTGCTGTAATCATAGCAGGTACCACAACAGCAGTTTCCACTGCTGTAATCATAGCAGGTACCACCAGTCAGTATGCACTGCTGTAATCATAGCAGGTACCACAGTAAGTATGCACTGCTGTAATCATAGCAGGATACCACCACCGTCAGCATGCAATACTGTAGTCATAGCAGGAAACCACCAGTCAGCATGCAATGCTGTAGTCATAGCAGGAGATCACCGCAGTCAGTATGCAATGCTGTAGTCATAGCAGGATACCACCACTGTCAGTATGCAATGCTGTAGTCATAGCAGGATACCACCACAGTCAGTATGCAATGCTGTAGTCATAGCAGGACACCACCAGTCAGCATGCAATGCTGTAGTCATAGCAGGATACTACCACAGTCAGGATGCAATGCTGTAATCACAGCAGGATACCACCAAAGTCAGTATGCAATGCTGTAGTCATAGCAGGATATCACCATAGTCAGCATGCACTGCTATAGTCATAGCAGGATACAACCACAGTCAGCATGCAATGCTGAAGTCATAGCAGGATACAACGGCAGTCAGCATGCAATGCTGTAGTCATAGCAGGAGACCACCGCAGTCAGTATGCAATGCTGTAGTCAAAGCAGGATACCACCACTGTCAGTATGCAATGCTGTAGTCATAGCAGGATACCACCACAGTCAGTATGCAATGCTGTAGTCATAGCAGGACACCACCAGTCAGCATGCAATGCTGTAGTCATAGCAGGATACTACCACAGTCAGGATGCAATGCTGTAATCACAGCAGGATACCACCACAGTCAGTATGCAATGCTGTAGTCATAGCAGGTTATCACCATAGTCAGCATGCACTGCTATAGTCATAGCAGGATACAACCACAGTCAGCATGCAATGCTGAAGTCATAGCAGGATACAACGGCAGTCAGCATGCAATGCTGTAGTCATAGCAGGATACCACCCCAGTCAGTATGCAATGCTGTAGTCATAGCAGGATACCACTACCGTCAGTATGCAATGCTGTAGTCATAGCAGGATACCACCACAGTCAGCATGCGATGCTGTAGTCATAGCAGGATACCACCACCGTCAGTATGCAATGCTGTAGTCATAGCAGGATACCACCACAGTCAGCATGTAATGCTGTAGTCATAGCAGGATACCACCACAGTCAGCATACAATGCTGTAGTCATAGCAGGATACCACCACAGTCAGCATGCAATGCTGTAGTCATAGCAGGTTACCACCACAGTCAGAACGCAATGCTGTAGTCATAGCAGGATACCACCACAGTCAGCATGCAATGCTGTAATCATAGCAGGATACCACCACAGTCAGCATCGCAATGCTGTAGTCATAGCAGGATACCACCATAGTCAGCATGCACTGCTATAGTCATAACAGGATACCACCACAGTCAGCATGCAATGCTGTAGTCATAGCAGGATACAACTACAGTCAGCATGCAATGCTGTAGTCATAGCTGGATACCACCGCAGTCAGTATGCAATGCTGAAGTTATAGAAGGATACCACTGCAGTCAGTATGCAATGCTGTAGTCATAGCAGGATACCACCACAGTGAGCATGCACAGCTATAGTCATAGCAGGATACAACCACAGTCAGCATGCAATGCTGTAGTCATAGCAGGATACCACCACAGTCAGCATGCAATGCGGTAGTCATAACAGGATACATCAACAGTCAGCATGCAATGCTGTAGTCATAGCAGGATACCACCACAGTCAGCATACAATGCTGTAGTCATAGCAGGATACAACCACAGTCAGCATGCAATGCTGTAGTCATAGCAGGATACCACCACAGTCAGTATGCAATGCTGTCATCATAGCAGGTCCCACCACAGTCAGTATGCACTGCTGTAATCATAGCAGGTACCACGACAATATGCAGTGCTGTAATCATAGCAGGTACCACAACAGCAGTTTCCACTGCTGTAATCATAGCAGGTACCACCAGTCAGTATGCACTGCTGTAATCATAGCAGGTACCACAGTAAGTATGCACTGCTGTAATCATAGCAGGATACCACCACCGTCAGCATGCAATACTGTAGTCATAGCAGGAAACCACCAGTCAGCATGCAATGCTGTAGTCATAGCAGGAGACCACCACAGTCAGTATGCAATGCTGTAGTCATAGCAGGATACCACCACTGTCAGTATGCAATGCTGTAGTCATAGCAGGATACCACCACAGTCAGTATGCAATGCTGTAGTCATAGCAGGACACCACCAGTCAGCATGCAATGCTGTAGTCATAGCAGGATACTACCACAGTCAGGATGCAATGCTGTAATCACAGCAGGATACCACCACAGTCAGTATGCAATGCTGTAGTCATAGCAGGATATCACCATAGTCAGCATGCACTGCTATAGTCATAGCAGGATACAACGACAGTCAGCATGCAATGCTGAAGTCATAGCAGGATACAACGGCAGTCAGCATGCAATGCTGTAGTCATAGCAGGATACCACCGCAGTCAGTATGCAATGCTGAAGTCATAGCAGGATACTGCCACAGTCAGCATTCAATGCTGTAGTCATAGCAGGATACCACCACCGTCAGTATGCAATGCTGTAGTCATAGCAGGATACCACCACAGTCAGCATGCAATGCTGTAATCATAGCAGGATACCACCACAGTCAGCATCGCAATGCTGTAGTCATAGCAGGATACCACCATAGTCAGCATGCACTGCTATAGTCATAACAGGATACCACCACAGTCAGCATGCAATGCTGTAGTCATAGCAGGATACAACTACAGTCAGCATGCAATGCTGTAGTCATAGCTGGATACCACCGCAGTCAGTATGCAATGCTGAAGTTATAGAAGGATACCACTGCAGTCAGTATGCAATGCTGTAGTCATAGCAGGATACCACCACAGTGAGCATGCACAGCTATAGTCATAGCAGGATACAACCACAGTCAGCATGCAATGCTGTAGTCATAGCAGGATACCACCACAGTCAGCATGCAATGCGGTAGTCATAACAGGATACATCCACAGTCAGCATGCAATGCTGTAGTCATAGCAGGATACCACCACAGTCAGCATACAATGCTGTAGTCATAGCAGGATACAACCAGTCAGCATGCAATGCTGTAGTCATAGCAGGATACCACCACAGTCAGTATGCAATGCTGTCATCATAGCAGGTCCCACCACAGTCAGTATGCACTGCTGTAATCATAGCAGGTACCACGACAATATGCAGTGCTGTAATCATAGCAGGTACCACAACAGCAGTTTCCACTGCTGTAATCATAGCAGGTACCACCAGTCAGTATGCACTGCTGTAATCATAGCAGGTACCACAGTAAGTATGCACTGCTGTAATCATAGCAGGATACCACCACCGTCAGCATGCAATACTGTAGTCATAGCAGGAAACCACCAGTCAGCATGCAATGCTGTAGTCATAGCAGGAGACCACCACAGTCAGTATGCAATGCTGTAGTCATAGCAGGATACCACCACTGTCAGTATGCAATGCTGTAGTCATAGCAGGATACCACCACAGTCAGTATGCAATGCTGTAGTCATAGCAGGACACCACCAGTCAGCATGCAATGCTGTAGTCATAGCAGGATACTTCCACAGTCAGGATGCAATGCTGTAATCACAGCAGGATACCACCACAGTCAGTATGCAATGCTGTAGTCATAGCAGGATATCACCATAGTCAGCATGCACTGCTATAGTCATAGCAGGATACAACCACAGTCAGCATGCAATGCTGAAGTCATAGCAAGATACAACGGCAGTCAGCATGCAATGCTGTAGTCATAGCAGGATACCACCGCAGTCAGTATGCAATGCTGAAGTCATAGCAGGATACTGCCACAGTCAGCATTCAATGCTGTAGTCATAGCAGGATACCACCACCGTCAGTATGCAATGCTGTAGTCATAGCAGGATACCACCACCGTCAGTATGCAATGCTGTAGTCATAGCAGGATACCACCACATTCAGCATGCAATGCTGTAGTCATAGCAGGATACCACCACAGACAGCATACAATGCTGTAGTCATAGCAGGAAACCACCACAGTCAGCATGCAATGATTGAGTCATAGCAGGAAACGACTACAGTCAGCATGCAATGCTGTAGTCATAGCAGGATATCACCACAGTCAGCAAGCAATGCTGTAGTCATAGCAGGATACCACCACAGTCAGCATGCAATGCTGTTGTCATAGCAGGATACCACCACAGTCAGCATCACAATGCTGTAGTCATAGCAGGATACCGCCAGTTAGCATGCAATGCTGTAGTCATAGCCGGATACCACCACAGTCAGTATGCAATGCTGTAGTCATAGCAGAATACCACCACAGTCAGTATGCAATGCTGTAGTCATAGCAGGATACCACCATAGTCAGCATGCACTGCTATAGTCATAGCAGGATACCACCACAGTCAGCATGCAATGCTGTAGTCATAGCAGGATACAACCACAGTCAGCATGCAATGCTGTAGTCATAGCAGGATACCACCGCAGTCAGTATGCAATGCTGAAGTTATAGCAGGAAACCACTGCAGTCAGTATGCAATGCTGTAGTCATAGCAGGATACCACCACAGTCAGCATGCAATGCTGAAGTCATAGCAGGATACCACCGCAGTCAGTATGCAATGCTGTAGTCATAGCAGGATACCACCACAGTCAGCATACAATGCTGTAGTCATAGCAGGATACCACCACAGTCAGCATGCAATGCTGTAGTCATAGCAGGATACCACCACAGTTAGTATGCAATGCTGTAGTCATAGCAGAGTACCACCAGTCAGCATGCAATGCGGTAGTGATAGCAGGTATTACCACAGTCAGTATGCACTGCTCTAGGGGAAGCAGGTCCTACCAAAAGTAGGTATGCACCATATTATTGGTTCTTTCAGTAAAGGCACGTAGAAGGGAAAAAATAAAATAATAAAAATCAAACATAATATAATAAAATTCTCACGTTTAGGCCACAACGCAAGCAGCCGTCCTCAGGTGAAGAAACAGAGCTGTCGGAAAGACAGCGTCCTAACGAACACTGCTAAGCTTGGCAGCGTATTTTAAATTGGGTGGGAGGAGGAGAGCGTCTTGATAAAGAAGTTTACATAACAGAGGAATTTAGCATGTTTATGACAAATGCAGATATGGGATTAGTTACTCCTTGTGGAATGTGTAGGCAGGTGGGGGGTCTCAAAGTCATATTATGTTAGTGTATCATGTAGGATTGGCAATAATAAAGGGAGATAAAATTTTAATAATAAAGAACTGCAACAGCCCAAACCACCGCGTATCAAGCTAGTGCATTATGTGGAAAATAAAAAAGGGAGCTTCTAAAGAACTACACATACCCTACTACCATGCAATAAACCGATGTGAAAAAAATAAATATAAACTACATCAATATAATCAATGTACAAATATACTCTCCAATAATCTGAGCTGTTAACATTAAGTAACTGGGTATACACTACACTATATAATGACCACCATGTAGTAAACTGATAAAAAAAACTAAAATATAAACTACATCAATATAACCAATATACTCAATATACTCTCCAATAAGCTGAGGTTACATATCAGCAGAGGAATTTAGTATATTGACGCTAAGCAACTGCAACTACCCTACTACTAACAAAAAGTCATTATACATTACAATTTTACGTCACAAAAAATATATGCCTCCAACTAAACTTTTTTCTACATCACACGACTATACCCCATCATATATAGTCAGTATAGTCGTGTGATGTAGAAAATGTCATGTAATGTTCAAGTGATGAGCTCAATTCATGTCACTTTCAAGTGATGAGTACACTGCATGTCACGTCCAAGTGATGAGCTCACTGCATGTCACATTGAAGTGGCGAGCTCACTGCATGTCATATTCACGTAACGAGCGCACTGCATGTCACGTTGAAGTGGTGAGTTCACTGCATGTCACATTCAAGTGATGAGCACACTGCATGTCCCATTCAAGTGATGAGCGCACTGCATATCACATTTAAGTGATGAGCACACTGCATGTCATTAAAGTGGCGAGCTCACTGCATGTCACATTCAAGTGGCGAGCTCACTGCATGCCACATTCAAGTGATGAGCGCACTGCATGTCACTTTCAAGTGATGAGCTCACTGCATGTCACATTTCAAGTGTTCAGCTCACTGCATGTCACATTCAAGTGATGAGCGCACTGCATGACGTTCAAGTGGTCAGTGCACTACATGTCACATTCAAGTGTTGAGCTCACTGCATGTCACATTCAAGTGGTGAGCTCACTGCATGTCACATTCAAGTGGCGAACTCACTGCATGTCACATTCAAATGATGAGCGCACTGCATGTCACATTCAAGTGGTCAGTGAACTATATGTTACATTCAAGTGTTGAGCTCACTGCGTGTCACATTCAAGTGATGAGCTCACTGCATGTCCCATTCATTCATGTGATGAGCTCCCTGCATGTCACATTCAAGTGATGAGCTCACTGCATGTCACACTCAAGTGATGAGCGCACTTCATCTCACATTCAAGTGATAAGCTCACTGTTCGTCACATTCAAGTGGTGAGCTCCTCCTCCTGCACGTAGCGTGGCAACCCATGGCACCTGTTGGGTCTGGGTTCCTGCGAGGAGGTGGGAGGTGGAGGAGGTTGAGGTGGAACTGGTGGTGGAGGAGGTGGACCCCTGACAAGGCCATTTTACCCCACCCTACCTGGCCATTATAACCCCACCCTACCTGGCCATTATGAACTGACCCTCCCTAGCCATTATAACCCCACCCTACATGGCCATTATAAACCCACCCTACCAGCCTATTATAAACCCCAGTGACACGACAAATATGGACCCAGAACCCACACATCACTGACAATTATCACGATTGGTAATACCCCTAGACAACAAAGCCGAGCCTAATTAGCGTAATTGCATAAATTGACATAATTACCTAATTTTGTAAAATTACACCTTTTGCATTTTTCATTTCATTTTTATTATTTTTCAAGACAATATATACAACAATCCTGACCCTGATGCCTGTTGTATATTTGGAGTTCGCATGTTTCTCTCACTCTCCCCTTCGTTGTGTGAATTTTTGTCCAGCTCCTGTTTGTCACTCCACATTTATAGTTGCTGATATAAATTGACACGTAAAATGCCACTTAATTGGGCAATCATATGTGGCCAGGTTACGTCTGAAAAAGACATATATCTTATGGGCCTTACCTGGTAAAATAAACAAATAAGCAGGTGGCTAGGTGAGTGATTGAATGAGAGAGTGGCTGAGTGATTGAGTGGTTGAGGGAGTGAGTGGCTGAGTTAGTGAGTGGCTGAGTGAGAGGCTGAATGAGTGAGTGGTTGAGTGAGTGGGTAGCAGAGTGACTAAGCAGCTGAGTGAGTGGCTGGGTGAGTGATTGGTTGATTGAGAGCTTGAGTACGTGAGTGGTTGAGTGAGTGGCTGAGTGAGTGGCTGGTGAGAGGCTGAGTGAGTGAGTGGCTGAGTGAGTGAGTGGCTGAGTGACTGAGTGGTTGAGTGAGTGGCTGAGTGGGTGGCTGAGTGAGTGGCTGAGTAAGTTAGTGTTTGAGTGGCTGAGTGAGTGAGTGGTTGAGTGAGTGGCTGAGTTGGTGGCTGAGTGGTTGCGTGATTGACAGGTTGAATGAGTGAGTGAGTGGTTGAGTGAGTGGCTGAGTGAATGAGTGGCTGGGTGAGTGAGTGGCTGCGTGAGTGAGTGGCTGCGTGAGTGAGTGGTTGAGTGAGTGGTTGAGTGAGTGAGAGGTTGAGTGAGAGGTTGAGTGAGTGGCTAAGTGAGTCAGTGGCTGGGTGATTGAGTGGCTGAGTGACTGAGTGGTTGAGTGAGTGGCTGAGTGGGTGGCTGAGTGAGTGAGACACGGGAAGCAAGAGGGAGACAGGGGGAGATAGAAGAGTGAGACACGGGGAGAGAAAGGATACACGGGGAGAGAGAGGAGGGAGACAGGGGGAGGTTGGAGAGGGAAAAGCGGGGAGAGAGAAGAGACACGGGGAAAGATAGGAGGGAAACGCGGGGAGGGAGAGGAGAGAGACACGGCGACATAGAGGAAGGAGACACGGGGAGAGAGAGGAGGGAGAACCTGGGAAAAAGAGAAAGGGGGAGACACGGGGAGGAGGTGAGAGGTAGGAGGAGAGTGCGTGGAGGTGAGAGGGGAGAGATAGGAGGAGAGTGCGTAGAGGAGGCGAGGGCTCCTATAATGATGACTTCAAGGCATGCTGGGAGACAAGTTCACGTGACCCACATAGCACAGGGAGCCATCGCTGTTGGAACCGCATGGGCAGGGAACGTGGCCTCCAACCCACCACCTGCACCAGCCTCACCACCACAAACCAACAACCACAACTAGAACTACAAATTCAACCACAAATGTAACCACAAATGTAACCACAGCCACAACCATAACCAACAACCATAACCACTATAACCACAACTATAACCAAAAGCAACTACAATTATAACCACACCCACAACTATAACCACAATTATAACCATATCTATAACCACAACTCTAAGCACTAAAACCAGACACAACTATAACCACAACCATAATATAACCACTACAACTATAACCGCATCTCCGGTTATCACAGGTGGCAACATATGGTTCGAAAGAAGTTCAACACACATACAACAAAAAAAGACAAAAAATTATTCTATAGCCTATAACAGACTGTTGGGGCAAGTTCTGTTAGCGAGCACCTATGGAGGCCCGCAGTGTGGAACACAAGCAGGTGGGTGGCCAGCACTACACCCGACCGTCTTTGTCTCCCGAGTGGCGATGTTTATTACACACCACAACAGGTACTAATTTCAGGCAGAGTCGACGTAGCGGAAGCCCTGGACTGGTTCAGATGATCGTCACTGGTGTTGGCCGTGAGCGGGAATCGAACTTCCTCGGGTCCGTGGCGTGGCGTTCAACCGCTACTCTACCGCTCCCTACACATACAACAACCATGAAAGCCAACATAACCACCTTCACCACAACTATAACCACAAAACATAACATAACCATCACAACTTTGACCACAATCACTATTATAACCACAACCCCAAGTATAACAACACCAATAACATAACCACAACTGTAACTATAACCATGAAAACCCCAACCTCCTCGTACACAACTATAGCCACAAAAAATATACCCCCCACAACCGCAATTATTACAACAACCAAAAGGACCATAACAACTAACATAACCACCTACACCACAACTAAAACCTGAACCACTACAACCAGCGATACAACCACAACTATAACTGCAGCCACCACATCCAAAACCACCACAACCAACATCACCTCAACCACCACAACCATAACAAGCAACATAACCACAACAACCACATTGATGCTGATACTCTAACACCACCTACACAACCACTTTATCAAGGCTCTATGTATCCGTGTGTCCATGTGTCTCCGTGTGTCTCCACATGTCCCTGTGGGTGGGTGGATAGATGGGTTAGTGGGTGAGTTGGTGAGTGGACAAGTGAGTGGGTGGGTGTGTGGGCGATAGAATCGAACCTGCACCTCTGCAGTGCAAGTCCAGTGAGCTAACGACCCGCATGTGGTGGGGTAAAGTGGGGGTACGCCCACCTTGCTCCAAAACGTGGAGATCAGCGTGGAAGAGTAGACCAAATACCCTAATTAGCGGTGTCTAGTGGAGGCCTCCTCAGCCAGCACGCGATTCGCCTCCTTCACAATAAACCCTTCCTTGCAAAGATGAAAAAGTATATTTGACTGATCCCATCAGCCTCTCATCAGCAGCAATGGCTCAACTCGAGCGCCACGCTGGGCCGCTTTCCACCTTCAGTGCCTCAGCAGCAGAGCCGGGCTCTGCTTGAACCGATGCCGTGAGCCCAGCAGCTGTTTAGAAGCCTACGGCTGTGGGCCGCCTTTGTCTCTCCTCCACCACTGCTGAGGTGTCCACACCATGCGAGGTTCTCACCTTCAGGCTGAGTCGACCCAGAGGAGGCCCAGGCAGCGAACCGCTTCAGAAGTTGGCGCCACGTTCACCGGCGGAAGCGGAAGTAGAGAGCAGCAGAAGCATCGCGTGTGGGGAGCAGCTGAGGAGTGGATCAGAACTGTGTATTAGTGGTGGTGTGGTTGTTAGTGGTGGGGTTGTTATTAGTGGTGGGGTTGTTATTGTTGGTGGGGTTGTTATTGGTGGTGGGGTTGTTATTGGTGGTGGCGTTGTTAGTGGTGGGGTTGTTGTTAGTAGTGCTCTGTTAAGGCTAAATACGCGGGAGCTTTGTCTTTGGCGGTGTGAGTGGGGGAGGGGGCGTAGAGGGGGGGGAAGGTGCTGGGGGGGAGGGGCTCACAGGATATTGCGTCACTGAGGGCGTGATCACCGAGCCCCGCCCCCACTTGCTTCTGTCGATCTTTTTTCTCACATGTGGCGGTAGAGAAGCACCGAGACGACAGAAGCAGCGACTCTCTGGAGGAAGTGAGGAACTGTAGGTGAGTGGTGATGTGAGTGGTGAGGACGTGTGTGTCTGTGTAGTGTACTGGCAGGAGGAGTGGTGGCGTTAGTGGTGTTACTGATAGTGGTGGTGGTGTGTTGTGAGTGAGTCGTGACGATGTGAGTTCATGTCAGAATCAGAATATTTATACTGGAGTCAGATGAGCTATACAGCTCTTTCTCACAGATGTCCAGTGTTGTGGGTGAGTGGTAAAGATGTAACCTCGCGTTGATGTGAGTTTCTTATTAATGATGTGGGTCCGTGTTAATGATGTGGGTTTGTGATTTAAAGCTTTCGTGACTGCAGTAATTCATATTCTTAGTTCTTTCGGTAAAGTCACGTTGAAGGGAAACAATAAAATAATAAAATATATATAAAACAATAAAATTCTCACGACGTTTCGACCATAACACAAACGGTCGTCATCAGGTATGTCTGTTTGCATAAATTTATTTATTTTTAAACGGTGTATTTATTTATTTATAAAAAACGTTAGCACCACGCGCAGCGATTTAGCAGTTTATTTAGAAGGACGAGTCCATCTATGTTCTGAAAAGAGGAGGGGGGAGACGAAAAAATTATTGTATGCCGTCTGAAAGCCACTGTAAGCGTGAACAATCAATTAAGACCTGAAATGGTTTATCAAATCTTTCCAATGATTGCTAAGCCAGAATCCATCTTCTCGGTTGAAATTGTCTCTGTGCTTGTATATGTGGATAGCCTCATGAACGAATTTCTCATGGTAGCCAGATGGCTTACAAAGAACCTCTGTCTTGGAAAAGTCAATGTCATGTGAGCCTACTGAATTATAACAATGATCTGCCACGGCCGAGGTGTTGGTCCTACCGTGTTTAAGGTCTGCTTTGTGTTCACGAATGCGGTCCGAGACATGGCGTTTGGTTTCTCCAATGTAACTACTACCACAGAGGCAACTTAGTTTGTAGATACCAGGGTATTGTATGTCCGAAATCACATCTTTTACAGACGGAACCAGATCACGGATTTTATGTAATGTGTTGAAACGGACCTGGATCTTGTGTTTATTCAAGATTTTGGAGATCTTTTTTGTGATCCCCGCAATGTAGGGTAAAGTGATGGTTTTGAAAGGCTCCTCAAGAGGGTCCTTCTTCATGGTTTGAGTGATAGCTTTGCGGATTGTATAGTCGGAGTAACCATTAGCCTTAAGAGCTTGGTGTACGTGCTTGAGTTCACTGCCTATGTGTTCCTGGTCGGATATGCATTGGGCTCTATGATACAGAGTCTTGATGAGAGAATTCTTCTGTGATGGATGGTGGTGGGAATCCGGTTTCAGATAAGCATCCGTATGGGTAGCTTTCCTGTAGACAGAGTGGCTCATTGAACCATCAGGTCTCTTTTTAATTAGGACATCCAAAAAAGGTAGCTTGCCATCTTTTTCGACTTCCATGGTAAATCTGATGGCTGGGTGTATGGAATTGATGTGGTCGAAGAATTGGTCTAGAGCAGGCCGGCCATGTTGTCAGATAACAAAAGTGTCATCCACGTACCTCTTCCATAAGGTTGGGCGCAGAGTGGCAGTCTGGATGGCATCAGTCTCAAATTTCTCAATGAAAATGTTAGCTATAACCGGAGATAGGGGGGAGCCCATTGGGATCCCCTCAGTTTGTTTGTAGAAAGTTCCATTCCAAGTGAAGGGCTATCCACATATACAAGCACAGAGACAATTTCAACCGAGAAGATGGATTCTGGCTTAGCATTGGAAAGATTTGATAAACCATATCAGGTGTTGTGAGTGAGTCGTGATGATGTGAGTTCATGTCAGAATCAGAATATTTATACTGGAGTCAGATGAGCTATACAGCTCTTTCTCACAGATGTCCAGTGTTGTGGGTGAGTGGTAAAGATGTAACCTCGTCTTGATGTGAGTTTCTTATTAATGATGTGGGTCCGTGTTAATGATGTGGGTTTGTGATTTAAAGCTTTCGTGACTGCAGTAATTCATATTCTTAGTTCTTTCGGTAAAGTCACGTTGAAGGGAAACAATAAAATATATATAAAACAATAAAAATTCTCACGACGTTTCGACCATAACACAAACGGTCGTCATCAGGTGTGTCGGTTTGTATAAATTTATTTATTTTTAAACGGTGTATTTATTTATTAAAAACGTTAGCACCACGCGCAGCAATTTGGCAGTTTATTTAGAAGGACGAGTCCGATTTAAAGCTTTCGTGACTGCAATGATTCATCTTCTTTGGTTCTTTCGTTAAAGTCACGTAGAATGAGAATAAAATAGTAAATTTATAAAATAAAATAACACAATAATATTCTCACGACGTTTCGGCCACAACACAAGTGGCCTTCATCAGGTGAAGGGACGAGACTGTCTGGTAGGACAGCACTGGAGTGAAAAAGCCACGTTCAGATCACGACCTTTAAGCTGTGTGAGAGGAAACAAAGCGCCTTGACAAAGGAATTAGCATATAATTTAGCATTGAAATGGCTGAGTGATTAGCTTGTGACTGGTCACAGAAATGGCTTTGTTAAAAGTTAAAGCATACACATCCGCAGAGGCACCCCTTGACAAAGGAATTAGCATAGAATTTAGCATTGAAATAGCTAAGTTAAAGCATACACATCCGCAGAGGCACCCCTTGACAAAGGAATTAGCATAGAATTTAGCATTGAAATAGCTGAGTGATTAGCTTGTAACTGGTCACAGAAATAGCTATGTTAAAGTCAGAGCATACACATTCACCGAGGCACTTAGTACAAATCAAACAGGATAATTTATCCTTGAAATAACTAGGCGAATTTAGCATTGAAATAACTGAGTGATTAGCTAGTGACTGGTCACAGAAATGGCTATGTTAAAGTCAAGGCCTACACATCTGAGCTATTCACAGTACTATATAGTGAACCAATAAAAAACTAAAATATAAATTACCTTAATGTTATCAATAAACTCTATATTCTCCAATCAGATAAGCTACCAACAATAAGTCGTTATATTTCACAATGCTATATGGCGAAAAAATGGGTGGATTCTTACCCTCAACTTTAGCAACACGGATAGCTATGGGCCCCGTTCAGACAGACGAGTTCATCCATGGTCGGAACAGAGGAGGGGGAGAGAGACAGCTGCGAGGCGCTATTATACTCCATGTTGTAAACCATACCATTTACCGTGGTGTGAGAGGTATTAAGAGTCAATGCTGGCGAAAGAGCTGCGGTCTGAAGGTCATCGTAAAATACAATTAATTAAGAACAGAAATGGTTTAAAACATCTTTCCAATGGTTATTAAGCCAGAATCCATCTTCTCGGTTGAAATTGTCTCTGTGCTTGTATATGTGAATGGCCTCATGAACGAATCTCTCATGGTAGCCGGTTGGTTTGCAAAGAACCTCCGTCTTGGAGAATTCAATGTCATGTGAGCCCAATGAATTATAACAGTGATCTGCCACGGCAGATGAGTTCGTTCTACCGTGTTTCAAGTCTGCTTTATGTTCGCGGATGCGGTCCGAGATATGTCGTTTGGTTTCTCCAATGTAGCTACTACCACAGAGGCACTTTAGTTTGTAAACGCCCAGGTACTGTATGTCTGGAACAGCATCTTTTACAGATGGAACCAGATCACGGATTTTATGTACTGTGTTGAATCGGACCTGGATCTTGTGTTTATTCAGGATTTTGGAGATCTTTTTAGTGACCCCTGCAATGTAGGGTAAGGTGATGGTTTTGAGTGGCTCCACAAGAGGATCCTTCTTCATGACTGGAGTGATGGCTTTGCGGATTGTGTAGTCGGAGTAACCATTAGCCCTGAGAGCCTGGTGTACGTGCTTGAGTTCACTGGTAATGTGTTCCTGGTCGGAAATGCATTGGGCTCTATGGTATAGAGTCTTGATGAGGGAGTTCTTCTGGGATGGATGGTGGTGGGAATCCGGTTTCAAGTAAGCATCTGTATGGGTAGCTTTCCTGTAGACAGAGTGGCTCATTGAACCATCATGTCTCCTTTTAATTAAGACATCCAAAAAGGGTAGTTTGCCATCTTTTTCGACCTCCATGGTAAATCTGATGGCTGGGTGTATGGAATTGATGTGGTCGCGGAATTCGTCTAGAGCAGGCTGGCCATGTGGCCAGATGACAAAGGTGTCATCAACGTACCTCTTCCATAAGGTCGGGCATAGAGTGGCAGTCTGGATGGGGTCAGTTTCAAATTTTTCCATGAATACGTTGGCTACAACCGGAGATAGGGGGGAGCCCATTGGGGTGCCCTCAGTTTGCTTGTAGAAAGTTCCATTCCAGGTGAAGTATGTGTTGGTTGAGCAATGTCTCACCAAGGGGGGTACACCAGTATGCAGTCCTTGATGAACCAGGTCTTCAATGATAGCGATGGTGTCAGGTACCGGGACTTTGGTGAACAAGGACACCACATCAAAACTGACAAGCAGGTCGTCTGGGGACAGGGAAATGCCTTTGATTGTCGATACCAGGTGAGTAGAATCTAATACCGCAGAGGTGTTTTTTCCAGTGAAAGGTCGCAGTATATCAGCAAGAAAACGTGCCAGTTTGTAGGTGGGGGAGATGATAGTAGAGACGATGGGACGAAGGGGTGTATCTTCTTTGTGTATCTTTGGAAGGCCATATAATCTTGGTGGTCAGGCAGCAGAGGGTTTCAACGAGAACTGTTTGATCTCATCAATTAATGCTGTTGAATCAGAGATCATTTTGTTCGTTTTGGTGACCAGGCTGTTGGTGGGATCTCTTTTTATTTTTGTATAGCTGCCATCGTTGAGTAGTTCTCAATTAAAAAAAGAGGGATGATATTGTCGTCCTCTCAGCCGACAAGGGCAATGCCACTGTCATCATGGACAAAACAGAATATAACACATTGCCTTACTCGAGACTTTAGTTGTTATTTTTGCCGTGATCTGCTCCATTAACGGATGTAGAAAGTAAAATAACTTGTAGCGTGTTAAACTTCTTTCAACGTAGCCAACTGTGCTAATCGGAGTGTTGGGAGCAAGGGCAACACTAAAACACAAGCGCATGACTAAACAGTTTAACACGCAGGCTGTGCTATAAACTGTTTAACACGCAGGCTTTCGCGAAAAATATTATCCATAATACACGTTTTTTTTGGTTAGATCACGTAAAATTGTACCAAAAAAACTGTATTATGTGCTATAAACCTGTATTGTGTGCTATAGACAACTACCTTTATGTTCCTGTTCAGGAAATGACGATACAGTACAGAAAATTATGAGCACGCGGTACACCACCAGTGGCTACCGCGTCTACTACCGCGTGTGCAGGCGGTGCAACTGCACTGGCCCACACGAGCGGGGAGCGGCTGCATTGCCACGCCACGTGGAGGAGAGGGGGACATTGGCAGGCTCCATCTTCTTGTTCCTTGCACCAGGCCCAGAGACCCTCACACAGAGACCCAGACCCTCACACAGAGACCCAGAGACTCGCACAAAGACCCAGAAGAGACCCTTACAGATAGCCAGCGACTCGCACACAGAGTCACAAGAGACCGACAGACGCTGGACACGAGAGGCCCAGAGACCAATGCGGCAGCGACTCCGTGAGCAGGGATGGCGCGAGACCGCGCTTTCGGTGACACCACGTGGTGATGACACCACGTGCCGAGTGCGCGCGCCGAGTCACGTGGAGGCGGGCGGCCATCTTACCTGGGGACAGTGCTGTACTGTAACAGCGGGGGAGCGGTGGTGCAGCGGTTAGCGCGGTGCTGTGTGTAAACATCGCCACTAGGGAGAAAAAGGCGGCCGGGCGTGGTGCTGGCTGCCCACCCCCTCGTGTGCCATGCATAGCTGCTCGCTAACAGCACTTGCCCCAAAAGTCTGTTCAGGATATACGGGGGATCTTTGTGTCAGTCTGTGTGTGTGTCTGTGTGAGTGTGTGAGTGAGTGTGTGAGCGGCAATATCTTTTCATCGGTTGCGTAACGCTGTGTGGAAGCTACCTGGTCTGTCACTTCGCATTAAGCTTCGGGTCTTCTCGCCCACGGTCATTCCCTTCCTTCTCTACACTTGCGAAACGTGGACCCCCCTAATGGAGCATCTTCGCAGGTTGGAAACATTTAAGCTGGCCTGCCTACGATCCATCCTGGGTTTAACCAGGCTGGATTGTGTGAGGAGCTCATAAATCCTCAAAAGAGCTGGGCAAGGTCCCATCGGTGAGCTCCTCTGGCAGGCAAGGCTGTGTTGGCTGGGTCATGTAGCCCGCATGCCCAGCCACCGCATGCCGAAACAGCTTTTGTTCGGTCGGATCGAGGGGGCTAAACGGGCGCGGCATGGGCTAGAGAAGAGATGGAGTGATGTGGTACAGGAGGACGTGGAGCTGAGTGGACTTGCCGATGACTGGTACCAGCGCTGTCAAGATCGGCCTCTGTGGAGGAGGCTCGTGAAGAACGCTACTGGGCAGTTGGAGGCAGTCGCCCTCCAACAACGGAGGGCGGAGGAGTGACGCTCACAACAACGAGCGGAGCGCCGGGTGACTAAGGCACAGCAGGTTGGCACAGTAGGGGGCACAGGTGGTGCATCAGCCAGTCATCTCAGTCGACCCGTGGCACCTGGGTCTGCCCCGTGACCTCCTGCCAGCGGGCGTTCGACACTTCACGTGGCCTCAAGGTGCACATGGCCTGGCACAAGCGTCGTGGTGACGTCGCCGCCCTACTTAGTGGCGAATGGTGGTTGTTGTTGAGTGAGTCTGTGAGTGAGTCTGTGTGTGTGAGTGTGTAAGTCTATGTGTGTGTGCGTGTGTGTGTGCGTGCACGTGTGCGTGCACATGTGGATCGCCACACAAATTTGGTGAAACTCCTACCCGTGGTCGCTGAGGTCGCCATCTCCTGGCCTAGCCAGGGTCTGGGCAGCGCAGCAAGTGGAGACATTTCCAGCTCTCGGAGATTGAATGTTTCCCCCTCACACGCGTTGGTTCTCTCCCCTCACATGTATACTCGCTCTTGAATGGAGCTGGGCAAACATATGTCATGCAGTGGGGCCCATTGCCTGAAACATCGCCCATGATATATTTTCCTCTTAAGGCAGCCGTTGTATTAACGAATGAGTTCAGTGATTTGTGTTATTTGTGCACCACTGCCAACGCGGTATCGACAAATAATCCCAATGTAGGACCACAGAGCTTGGGGATATTGTTGGTCGCGCCGGTTTCTGGCTGGCTGCAACACCAATGCACAAAATACAGCACTAACATAGAATATGTATGTATGTTGAACTTCTATCGCACCGTACGTAGCCAACCGCGCTAATCGAAGGTGCTGGGGAAGGACAACAAACTAAGCACAAAAAGCGGTTCTAAGAAAATGAGTTGTCAAAGACATTTAAAAGTGCAGAGCTCCAATGGCTTCCAAATATCGGAAGGAAGAGCGGTCCAGATGGCCGCAGAAGCGCATCTAAAAGCGGCGCGATGCGGTGACCGCACCCCAGAGCCCCCCCCAACGCCCCTTGGACCCCCTCCGCGAAGACAGCGCAGAGTGCCGCTGCTCCCTTGTGACCAGGTCGCGTCTGAAAAAGAGCTACATGGACCAGTGGGCCTTACTTGGTAAATAAAAATAGTTTAGTTCGGGCCACCTCCCGCAACACGACGCTTGTGAGCATGGGGACACCGCGTGCTCCCCTCCAGATCGCATCTCCAGCTCACATCAGCTTATACCTCGACCTTACACCTTGAGCTCACGCCTTAAGCTCGAACTTTCAGTTCACACCTCTGCCTCACCACCTTCTGTTGAGCTCCACCAAGCATGCTCGTCTCAGGTTATTTCATCACGAATACAGTAGCCGCATTGTACAAAGACTCCACCGCCACTCAGGGACATCACCATTCACGGACATCTCCGCCACTCACAGCAGGGGCAACGGACACCACTGGTGACATTTCACATATGTGATTGAGATGCTCAGCAGTGGTTTCAGGTGCATTTTGATGACTCCATGAGAACCGTTCTTGATCTGCTGAAGTAGGAGCAATAATCCTCGTGCCACTTTTTTAGTTCGTCCCAGAGCACCCTACACCGACTGGGTCGTGGCAGTGACAGCAGCAGCAGCAGTGACATCGTGGCGCGTCACTGACACGGCTAAACACACATGAGCGGAGACGCAGTGGCGGCAGCAGGCAAAGCACATCCCTCACATGAACACTAAATCAAGCTACACTCTAGCCCACAGATGTGTCAGTCAAAGACAAAGATCCTCCGTAAAGACTTAAGACTGTTGTGGCAAGCGCTGTTAGCGAGCGCCTTATGAAGGCTGACATGGCATGTGAGGTAGCCTAAGCTAAATGAGCACCAGGCACTAATTTGAGACTGAGTCGACCTAGGGGAGGCCTAGTAACGATTTAGATAATCATCACTGGTGTTGGCCATGAGTGGAAATTGAACTCGGGTCGCCGGGTTCGTAGCGCAGCACGCTAACCTTTACACTTCTGCTCACCACAGATCTGTCAGTCACAAGCATACACATTGGAAGCAATCAACATCGGGCATATAAATGGTTCTGTTTAGACAACTTCACCAGTCCATCCAACTGCTGGTGGTAAAGGTAGGTTCACACCTTCTGTTAGCCGAAAATATCACTCGTGTCCTTGAGCATGTGATTGAGTCACCAAGGTGAATGTAGGCAAGGCGAGGCAATCATCTAGAAATGACTGACAAAGGATCTACATTAACCAGCTTTTCGAACAATATTATGACTTCACTTAATACAAAACAATATTCTTAGTAACTATTATTCTTAAAAAATAACAATAACTTATTTTAATGGATGACGCGTAAACAAAGGAGGGAACATGGAAAGGGTGCAGCGATGTTGGAATGTTATTTATTTTGTATTATTTCTTATTTGGGGTGGTGGTGGTGTTGGTAGAGGTAAAGGTGTTTATAGAGTTGGCAATTGTAGGATAGGTAGCGTTGATAGGGCTGTTGTTGGAAAGAGTGATGGTGTCGGTTGGGGTGGTCGTATTGGTAGGAGTCATTGTGTTGGTAGGATTGGTGTTGGTAGGGTTGGTGTTGGTAGGGGGAGTGGTGTTGGTAGGAATAATGGTGTTGGTATGGTTGGTGTTGGTAGGGTTGGCGTTGGTAGGGTTGGTTTTGGTAGGAGTGGTGGTGTTCGTCGGAGTAGTTGCGTTTGGTAAGGGTAGCGGTGTTGGGAGGGGTGGTGGTGTTGGTAGGTGTGCGGATTCTAAAGGTGGTGGAGTTGGTAGGAGTGGTGGAGCAGGCATTGATCCGGGCCATGAAGAGTGGTCTCTTTGCCCTCATGATCACGAGGCGGGACTCACGCTCAGCTGGGGTGATGATGTGGGAAGGAGTGGTGGTGAGGGTAGAGGAAGTGATGGTGGTCAGGGTTGGGTTAGTAGAGGAGGTAGTGTTAGTAGGTGTGTGGTTGGTAGAGGTGGTGGAGTTGGTAGGAGTGGTGGAGCAGGCATTCATCCAGCCATGAAGAGTGATCTCTTTTCCCTCATGATCATGAGGCTGGACACATGCTCAGCTGGGGTGATGTGGGTAGGGGTGGTAGTGAGGGTAGAGGAGGTAATGTTGGTAAACGTGGGATTGGTCAAAGTGGCGGAGTTGGTAGGAGCGGTGGAGTTGGTGATTGAGCTGGTAGGGGTAATTGAGCTTATTTTAGTGCGGCGGGCATTGATGCGGGCCATTATCATGAGGTGACACCACTCACACTCAGCTGGGATGATGGTGTTGGTCCGGGTGGTAGTGAAGGTGGAGAAAATGCTGTTGGTAGGGTTTGTAGGGGTGGAAGGGGTGGTGGTGTTAGTCAGGATAGTATTGGTAGAGGTGTTGGTATTTAAAAGTGTGATGGTGTTAGTCGAGATAGCGGTGTTTTTCGGGGTGGGGTTTGTCATGGTGGTGTTGGTAGGAATGGTGGTGTTGGTAGGAGTGGTGGTGTTGGTAGGAGTGGTGCTGTTGGTGGGTGCGCTGGTAAGTGTTGGTGAGCTATTCATCATGGAGCAGCCATCCAGTTGAGTCTTTAGGGATCTATGGGTCCTCTTGATTTTCATGGGGTGGCACTTGCTCCGAGCCAATTTCCACATGGATCCTCTCATGTAGCGGCTTCGGTAAACTCGTCTGCGCTGCGATGACTTCTGTTTAAAACCGGAAACAAAATCATTATGAGAGGCAAGAGATTGCAGTCTCCTTCTTCCCCTGTTGGTCACTCCACTCAAATATGTTTTTTTCACTTGCCATCTGCCACACCACCACCATTGATTGAGCACGAGTGTTGTACCTGCCTTTCAGTGGCAAATATCGCACAACTATTTGTAATCCACCAACATGAACAATGTGTGCTTGTAATAAATGTGTGCGACTTTGTCGAGGATGTGAGTGTGATTTTTTATTGTTTGTTGTTGTAACGTTCTAACCTGCCTCTCCTGTACATCTGTGAAAAATAGCTTAATAGCTCATCGGATTCTTCCAGTATAAATATTCTGATTCTGATTTGTGTCATCTATGCATGTGAGATTATGACATTTGCCTGAGTGATCTATATCCATGATGCCTCTCTGGGTGTGGTGTCTCTGTTGTGGTGTCCTGCTGATGTTCTATGTTACAGTGACGCCAGCATACTCTCTCTCTTATTAGTGGATTCTTCAGCCAGACTCTTAGGCTGGTAATGGTGATCCCCGCGCTCTCCACGTCGTAAGTGATGGCCACCGGCCCACTGTGCAGCATCTTTATCAAGGTCGTCCACCTTGAGGGAGACGGGTATTCTCCATCTTGGGGAACCGTCATCTGTGGTGCCGCCGCAGCGGAGCCGCTCCAGCGGAACCGTGCCCACCGCCGCGACGCCGTCACCGATGCCTCGGATTTCCCGCCACTCTCCCGGGGCTGGTGCCTTCTCAGACGTCCGCGTTTTGCCCACTGCACAGTCGTGAGGCCGCCGCAGCAGAGCCGCTCTGCCGAGGCCGTGCCCACCGCCGTGAAGCTGCCACCGGGGGATGCCGACGCCAACGCGGTGCACCCTCGCCACCCCCCCTCCCCCCGCACGAACGCACACACGCCCCACGTAGAGCCAGGAGGGGAGGTCACCCGGCCGATAGGTTTTTTTTCCAGAAGTCCCTAATGGGATCGATCTTCATGGTTTCCTGCGGCCGGGAAATTGGGCGATCTTCCCCCTGTAGCTGACATGCACTGCGGCGCCGGGACCTAATATTAAAGTTGCATGGTCACGGCAAGGGCCATCGAGCCACCGCGAGTGGAACCACACACACACAAGCACGGGTCAGTGGACTGGTAGCGGGAGAACAGAGAGCGGATGTCGGAGAGATCACTGCGGCGACATCACCCGAGTTGGGATCCGGGTATCGAAGGGTGGGAAAATCCGAGCCCCTGATTGGACGGGAGGCCAAGGGAGCGAAACGGCGAAATTCCTTTGTTGTAGGTGGGATAAAGGGAGGGGGATTCAGGTAGCAAGGCAGTTCTTCAAGATCATCGCGGTCCACGCAGGAGGGGAGTTAGCCGTTCGAGACGTCCGCGTGATGCACTTCAGCGCAGCCAGGCTCAACCCTCTACTGATCGCTTTTCTACAGCTTCCAGCGCAGCAGAGTGGAAGTACACGTGAGTAAGAGAGAGAGGTAAGTTTGGGCTATTTGATCGAGGGTAGAAAGCAGAGCGATAGGCAGAGGAAATACAGTCTAGGATCTCAAGGGGAATAGGCTGACATCCACTGACCCACACAATTACGCGTAGCTTAACGGGTTGCTTGCGGTAAATAAAATAACTGGTAGGGGAATAAACTGTTTCGTGTGCTCCTTTGGAGGGTGAAGAGGAGGGTGGAGAGTGTTTTGTGTTCGCGCGCACACGCGGCTGTTTGCGGCGAATAAAGGAGTAGAGCGTGCTTGGTGTCCGTACCTGTACGATCGTTTACAGTATTGTTCAGCACGCGCGTGCCTACACGACTATTTTTGGTGGTGCCCAGCGCTCGCGTACCTGCGCAATCGCCTACAGTAGCGGTTTGCACTCACGTGCGTGCGCGGTTTACAACGAGGTTGAGCTTTCATTTGTGACCAGGTTCCATCTGAAAAATAAGTTAGTACCTCAGTGGGCTTTGACTGGTATGATGGGGGTGTTCTTGATTTGAAGCTTTCGTGACTGCAGGAATCCATACTCTTTGGTTCTTTCGGCAAAGTCACGTAGGTATAAAATCAAATAAATCAGTCTGCCTCAGCAGCAGACCATGCTTTCCCCACCCGATGATGGACGCTTGTGTTGCACCCGAAACATCGTGATTTACTTTATTTTATACCTACGTGACTTTACCGAAAGAACCAAAGAGTATGATGGGGCTGGTTTAGTTTTATTTGTTTGTGTTTGGGTGATTTGTTAACCTTTCTTGTACTTTGCACTATTACATGTTTTTGTAGTATTTGTTGTTGTAACGTTCTTACCAGCCCCTACCGGACATCTGTGAAAAAGAGCTTTATAGCTCATCGGATTCCTCAACCATTAAAAAATATTATTGTTCTGACTCTACTGGCTAGGGGACATTGTTCTGTCCGCACCAGCGCAACTCACCAACGCCGCACAAGGACAGCTGAGTCCAGCACATGTCCCAAATGCCACGCTGCCAGTAACAAAAAACACCCTTAAAGTTGCAGTGGATAATTTTTAAGTATACTTAATTGAGCAAGGTGTTTGCTTGTTCCAAATGACATATGCGACTTTGTCTAGGATGTGTGCGTGGATGTGATATATACTTGTGTGTGTGGTGTATGCGAGTGAGATTCTTATATCTGCACGAGTGATCTGTACGCGTGATGCATCTCTGCGTGTGGTGTCTCTGCATGTGGTGTATGTCACGGTGCCACGCTGATGGCCTGTGTGAGCGTGAAGTCGGCACTCACCACTGCATTCTTCAGCCGCCACTCCGAGGCTGAGGAGGGTGATCCCCGCGCTCGCCACCTCGTAGGCGATGGCCACCGGCCCGCTGTGCAGCATCTCCATGAAGGTCGTCCACCCTGAAGGAGCTGGGTCGTCGTCTTCTCCTCCTCCTTGGGGAACCTCCATGCCATGGCTGGGAGAGGAAGCGACTCGAGGCACCCTCTCGGCTTCGTGACCTGTGAGGCGGTTGCTGATGTGGACGGCCACGGTCGCTTTGGTGAGAGGTAGAGGCTGTCCGGCCTGTGGCAGTTGGACCTCCCAGGCTCCCCTCAGCTTAACCAGCCAGTTAGGGGAGAAATTCTTCTCCTCCGTGGGCACAGACGCGAGGAACGCGGAGCTCGCCACGAGCAGCGTCACGAGGGTGCGTGAAGTACTGCGCAGCCCGTGAGCCTCCATGGTGACTGCTACGAGAGAGGCTCCAGGAGGCTTCGTGCAGAGAGGCGCTCCTCAGCAGGCAGCTTGCAGCGTGGCTCTAGCGGCACACTGGGTGGAAGCGGGTGTGACGTCACGGCCCGAGGGCGGATGTGTGTTGTGTCTCATCTGTGTGTGTCTGTATGTCTGTGTGTGTGTCTGAGTGTTTGTGTGTATGTCTGTGTATCTGTGTGTGTATCTGTGTGTTTGTGTGTGTCTGTGTGTGTGTGCGGTAGTGTAGTGATTAGCGCGCTGTGCTATGAACCTAGCGACCCGGGGTTCGATTCCTGCTCACGGCCACCAACACTGGTGTCGTGTGCCGTGCCGGTCTTCGTAGGTGCTGCTCGTTATGGCTACAAGGGGAGGCCCAGGAGTGGTTGAGGTAATCGTCAGCAGTGTTGGTGGCCGTGAGCGGGAGTCGAACTTGGAGGGCAGCGTGGCATTCACTGCAACAACACCGCCCGCGCTCCGACTGGTACACGGTCCGAACAGTGCAGAGTGCACATAATTCGCGGCGTCTCTCGCACGGTCCGGGTCTCTGTGTGGAGAGCGGGAGACGAAGGCGAGGATCACACAGGGTAGAGGGTGCACGTCGGCACTGCTTCCCACGTCACAACACGAGTCACGTCACATCACAGACTCATCCTCACCGTGAACCAACATCATCAACACAAACCCACATCTTCTTAGTTCTTTCGGTAAAGTCACGTTGAAGGGAAACAATGAAATAATAAAATATATATAAAACAATAACAATTTTCACGACGTTTCGACCATAACACAAACGGTCGTCATCAGGTGTGTCGGTTTGCATGAATTTATTTATTTTCAAATGGTGTATTTATTTATTTATAAAAAAAAACGTTAGCGCCACGTGCAGCGATTTGGCAGTTTATTTAGAAGAACTAGTCCATCTATGTTCTGAAAAGAGGAGGGGGGAGACGACAAATTTTAATGTATGCTGTCTGAAAGCCACTTTAAGCGTGAACAATCAATTAAGACCTGAAATGGTTTATCAAATCTTTCCAATGCTAAGCCAGAATCCATCTTCTCGGTTGAAATTGTCCCTGTGCTTGTATATGTGGATAGCCCTTCACTTGGAATGGAACTTTCTACAAACAAACTGAGGGCACCCCAATGGGCTCCCCCCTATCTCCGGTTATAGCTAACATTTTCATGGAGAAATTTGAGACTGACGCCATCCAGACTGCCACTGCGCCCAACCTTATGGAAGAGGTACGCGAATGACACTTTTGTCATCTGACCACATGGCCGGCCTGCTCTAGACCAATTCTTCGACCACATCAATTCCATACACCCAGCCATCAGATTTACCATGGAAGTCGAAAAAGATGGCAAGCTACCTTTTTTGGATGTCCTAATTAAAAAGAGAGCTGATGGTTCAATGAGCCACTCTGTCTACAGGAAAGCTACCCATACGAATGCTTATCTGAAACCGGATTCCCATCACCATCCATCACAGAAGAATTCTCTCATCAAGACTCTGTATCATAGAGCCCAATGCATATCCGACCAGGAACACATAGGCAGTGAACTCAAGCACGTACACCAAGCTCTTAAGGCTAATGGTTACTCCGACTATACAATCTGCAAAGCTATCACTCAAACCATGAAGAAGTACCCTCTTGAGGAGCCTTTCAAAACCATCACTTTACCCTACATTGCGGGGATCACAAAAAAGATCTCCAAAATCTTGAATAAACACAAGATCCAGGTCCGTTTCAACACATTACATAAAATCCGTGATCTGGTTCCGTCTGTAAAAGATATGATTCCGGGCATACAATACCCTGATATCTACAAACTAAGTTGCCTCTGTGGTAGTAGTTACATTGGAGAAACCAAACGCCATGTCTCGGACCGCATTCGTGAACACAAAGGAGACCTTAAACACGGTAGGACCAACACCTCGGCCGTGGCAGATTATTGTTATAATTCAGTAGGCTCACATGACATTGACTTTTCCAAGACAGAGGTTCTTTGTAAGCCATCTGGCTACCATGAGAAATTCGTTCATGAGGCTATCCACATATACAAGCACAGAGACAATTTCAACCGAGAAGATGGATTCTGGCTTAGCAATCATTGGAAAGATTTGATAAACCATTTCAGGTTTTAATTGATTGTTCACGCTTACAGTGGCTTTCAGACGGCATACAATGATTGTTTCGTCTCCCCCCTCCTCTTTTCAGAACATAGATGGACTCGTACTTTTAAATAAACTGCTAAATCGCTGCGCGTGGTGCTAACGTTTTTTATAAATAAATAAATACACCGTTTAAAAATAAATACATTTATGCAAACAGACACACCTGATGACGACCGTTTGTGTTATGGTCGAAACGTCGTGAGAATTTTATTGTTTTATATATATATTTTATTATTTTATTGTTTCCCTTCAACGTGACTTTACCGAAAGAACTAAGAATATGAATTACTGCAGTCACGAAAGCTTTAAATCACAAACCCACATCATTAACACGGACCCACATCATTAATAAGAAACTCACATCAACGCGAGGTTACATCTTTACCACTCACCCACAACACTGGACATCTGTGAGAAAGAGCTGTATAGCTCATCTGACTCCAGTATAAATATTCTGATTCTGACATGAACTCACATCGTCACGACTCACTCACAACACACCACCATCACTATCAGTAACACCACTAACGCCACCACTCCTCCTGCCAGTACACTACACAGACACACACGTCCTCACCACTCACATCACCACTCACCTACAGTTCCTCACTTCCTCCAGAGAGTCGCTGCTTCTGTCGTCTCGGTGCTTCTCTACCGCCACATGTGAGAAAAAAGATCGACAGAAGCAAGTGGGGGCGGGGCTCGGTGATCACGCCCTCAGTGACGCAATATCCTGTGAGCCCCTCCCCCCCAGCACCTTCCCCCCCCTCTACGCCCCCTCCCCCACTCACACCGCCAAAGACAAAGCTCCCGCGTATTTAGCCTTAACAGAGCACTCCTAACAACAACCCCACCACTAACAACGCCACCACCAATAACAACCCCACCACCAATAACAACCCCACCACCAATAACAACCCCACTACCACTAACAACCCCACCACCACGAACACCACCACCACTACTACCACACCACCACTAATACACAGTTCTGATCCACACCTCAGCTGCTCCCACACACGCGATGCTTCTGCTGCTCTCTCTACTTCCGCTTCCGCCGGTGAACGTGGCGCCAACTTCTGAAGCGGTTCGCTGCCTGGGCCTCCTCTGGGTCGACTCAGCCTGAAGGTGAGAACCTCGCATGGTGTGGACACCTCAGCAGTGGTGGAGGAGAGACAAAGGCGGCCCACAGCCGTAGGCTTCTAAACAGCTGCTGGCCTCACGGCATCGGTTCAAGCAGAGCCCGGCTCTGCTGCTGAGGCACTGAAGGTTGAAAGCGGTCCAGAGTGGCGCTCGAGTTGAGCCATTGCTGCTGATGAGAGGCTGATGGGATCAGTCAAATATACTTTTTTATCTTTGCAAGGAAGGGTTTATTGTGAAGGAGGCGAATCGCGTGCTGGCGGAGGAGGCCTCCACTAGACGCCGCTAATTAGGGTATTTGGTCTACTCTTCCACGCTGATCTCCACGTTTTGGAGCAAGGTGGGCGTACCCACACTTTACCCCACCACATGCGGGTCGTTAGCTCACTGGACTTGCACTGCAGAGGTGCAGGTTCGATTCCATCGCCCACACACCCACCCACTCACTTGCCCACTCACCAACTCACCCACTAACCCATCTATTCACCCACCCACAGGGACATGTGGAGACACGGAGACACATGGACACACGGATACATAGAGCCTTGATAAAGTGGTTGTGTAGGTGGTGTTAGAGTATCAGCATCAATGTGGTTGTTGTGGTTATGTTGCTTGTTATGGTTGTGGTGGTTGAGGTGATGTTGGTTGTGGTGGTTTTGAATGTGGTGGCAGTGGTTATAGTTGTGGTTGTATCGCTGGTTGTAGTGGTGGTTCAGGTTTTAGTTGTGGTGTAGGTGGTTATGTTGGTTGTTATGGTGCTTTTGGTTGTGGTAATAATTGCGGTTGTGGGGGGTATATTTTTTGTGGCTATAGTTGTGTACGTGGAGGTTGGGGTTTTCATGGTTATAGTTACAGTTGTGGTTATGTTATTGTTGTTGTTATACTTGGGGTTGTGGTTATAATTGTGATTGTGGTACAAGTTGTGATGGTTATGTTATGTTTTTGTGGTTATAGTTGTGGTGAAGGTGGTTATGTTGGCTTTCATGGTTGTTGTATGTGTAGGGAGCAGTAGAGTAGCGGTTGAACGCCACGCCACGGACCCGAGAAAGTTCGATTCCCGCTCACGGCCAACACCAGTGACGATCATTTGAACCAGTCCAGGGCTTCCCCTACGTCGACTCTGCCTGAAATGAGTACCTGTTGTGGTGTGTAATAAACATCGCCACTCGGGAGACAAAGACGGTCGGGTGTAGTGCTGGCCACCCACCTGCTTGTGTTCCACACTGCGGGTCTCCATAGGTACTCGCTAACAGAACTTGCCCCAACAGTCTGTTATAGGCTATAGAATAAATCTTTGTCTTTTGTTGTTGTATGTGTGTTGAACTTCTTTCGCACCATATGTTGCCACCTGTGATAACCGGAAATGCGGTTATAGTTGTAGTGGTTATATCATGGTTGTGGTTTTAGTTGTGTCTGGTTTTAGTGCTTAGAGTTGTGGTTATAGATATGGCTATAATTGTGGTTATTGTTGTGGGTGTGGTTATAATTGTAGTTGGTTTTGGTTATAGTTGTGGTTATAGTGGTTATGGTTGTTGGGTATGGTTGTGGCTGTGGTTACATTTGTGGTTACATTTGTGGTTGAATTTGTAGTTCTAGTTGTGGTTGTTGGTTTGTGGTGGTGAGGCTGGTGCAGGTGGTGGGTTGGAGGCCACGTTCCCTGCCCATGCGGTTCCAACAGCGATGGCTCCCTGTGCTATGTGGGTCACATGAACTTGTCTCCCAGCATGCCTTGAAGTCATCATTATAGGAGCCCTCGCCTCCTCTACGCACTCTCCTCCTATCTCTCCCCTCTCACCTCCACGCACTCTCCTCCTACCTCTCACCTCCTCCGCGTGTCTCCTCCTTTCTTTTTT
The DNA here is from genome assembly GCF_048934315.1 of Petromyzon marinus. Classification (NCBI taxonomy): domain Eukaryota; kingdom Metazoa; phylum Chordata; class Hyperoartia; order Petromyzontiformes; family Petromyzontidae; genus Petromyzon; species Petromyzon marinus. Next base: position 98,901 of record NW_027423238.1, read on the forward strand.
TCCCAGGGTCTTCCTCCTCTCTCTCCCCGTGTCTCCTTCCTCTATGTCGCCGTGTCTCTCTCCTCTCCCTCCCCGCGTTTCCCTCCTATCTTTCTCCGTGTCTCTTCTCTCTCCCCGCTTTTCCCTCTCCAACCTCCTCCTGTCTCCCTCCTCTCTCCCTCCTCTCTCTCCCCGTGTCTCCTTTCTCTCCCCGTGTCTCACTCTTCTATCTCCCCCTGTCTCCCTCTTGCTTCCCGTGTCTCACTCACTCAGCCACCCACTCAGCCACTCACTCAACCACTCACGTACTCAAGCTTTCAATCAACAACTCACTCACCCAGCCACTCACTCAGCTGCTTAGTCACTCTGCTACCCACTCACTCAACCACTCACTCATTCAGCCTCTCACTCAGCCACTCACTAACTCAGCCACTCACTCCCTCAACCACTCAATCACTCAGCCACTCTCTCATTCAATCACTCACCTAGCCACCTGCTTATTTGTTTATTTTACCAGGTAAGGCCCATAAGATATATCTCTTTTTCAGACGTAACCTGGCCACATATGATTGCCCAATTAAGTGGCATTTTACGTGTCAATTTATATCAGCAACTATAAATGTGGAGTGACAAACAGGAGCCGGGCAAAAAATCACAACGAAGGGGAGAGTGAGAGAAACATGCGAACTCCAAATATACAACAGGCATCAGGGTCAGGATTGTTGTATATATTGTCTTGAAAAATAATAAAAATGAAATGAAAAATGCAAAAGGTGTAATTTTACAAAATTAGGTAATTATGTCAATTTATGCAATTACGCTAATTGGACTCGGCTTTGTTGTCTAGGGGTATTACCAATCGTGATAGTTGTCAGTGATGTGTGGGTTCTGGGTCCATATTTGTCGTGTCACTGGGGTTTATAATAGGCTGGTAGGGTGGGTTCATAATGGCCAGGTAGGGTGGGGTTATAATGGCCAGTGAGAGTGGGGTTATAATGGCCAGGTAGGGTGGGGTAAAATGGCCTTGTCAGGGGTCCACCTCCTCCACCACCAGTTCCACCTCAACCTCCTCCACCTCCCACCTCCTCGCAGGAACCCAGACTCAACAGGTGCCATGGGTTGCCACGCTACGTGCAGGGGAGGAGCTCATCACTTGAATGTGACGAGCAGTGAGCTTATCACTTGAATGTGAGATGCAGTGCGCTCATCACTTGAGTGTGACATGCAGTGAGCTCATCACTTGAATGTGACATGCAGGGAGCTCATCACATGAATGAATGGGACATGCAGTGAGCTCATCACTTGAATGTGACACGCAGTGAGCTCAACACTTGAATGTAACATGTAGTGCACTGACCACTTGAATGTGACATGCAGTGCGCTCATCATTTGAATGTGACATGCAGTGAGTTCGCCACTTGAATGTGACATGCAGTGAGCTCACCACTTGAATGTGACTTGCAGTGAGCTCAACACTTGAATGTGACATGTAGTGCACTGACCACTTGAACGTCATGCAGTGCGCTCATCACTTGAATGTGACATGCAGGGAGCTCATCACATGAATGAATGGGACATGCAGTGAGCTCATCACTTGAATGTGACATGCAGTGAGCTCAACACTTGAATGTGACATGCAGTGAGCTCATCACTTGAAAGTGACATGCAATGAGCTCACCACTTGAAATTGACATGCAGTGCGCTCATCACTTGAATGTGACATGCAGTGAGCTCGCCACTTGAATGTGACATGCAGTGAGCTCGCCACTTTAATGATATGCAGTGTGCTCGTTACGTGAATAAGACATGCAGTGAGCTCGCCACTTGAATGTGATATGCAGTGAGCTCATCACTTGGACGGGACATGCAGTGTACTCATCACTTGAAAGTGACATGAATTGAGCTCATCACTTGAACATGACATGCCATTTTCTACATCACACGACTATACTGACTAAATATGATGGGTATAGTCGTGTGATGTAGAAAAAAGTTTAGTTGGAGGCATATATTTTTTGTGACGTAAAATTGTAATGTATAATGACTTTTTGTTAGTAGTAGGGTAGTTGCAGTTGCTTAGCGTCAATATACTAAATTCCTCCGCTGATATGTAACCTCAGCTTATTGGAGAGTATATTGAGTATATTTATTATATTGATGTAGTTTATATTTTAGTTTTTTATCAGTTTACTACACGGTAGTCATTATATAGTGTAGTGTATACCCAGTTACTTAATGTTAACAGCTCAGATTATTGGAGAGTATATTGAGTACATTGATTATATTGATGTAGTTTATATTTATTTTTTTCACATCGGTTTATTGCATGGTAGTAGGGTATGTATAGTTCTTTAGAAACTCCCTTTTTTATTTTCCACATAATGCACTAGCTTGATACGCGGTGGTTTGGGCTGTTGCAGTTCTTTCTTATTAAAATTGTATCTCCCTTTATTATTGCCAATCCTACATGATACACTAACATAATATGACTTTGAGACCCCCCACCTGCCTACACATTCCACAAGGAGTGAATAATCCCATATCTGCATTTGTCATAAACATGCTAAATTCCTCTGTTATGTAAACTTCTTCATCAAGACGCTCTCCTCCTCCCACCCAATTTAAAATACGCTGCCAAGCTTAGCAGTGTTCGTTAGGACGCTGTCTTTCCGACAGCTCTGTTTCTTCACCTGAGGACGGCTGCTTGCGTTGTGGCCTAAACGTGAGAATTTTATTATATTATGTTTGATGTTTATTATTTTATTATTTCCCTTCTACGTGACTTTACTGAAAGAACCAATAATATGGTGCATACCTACTTTTGGTGGGACCTGCTTTCCCTAGAGCAGTGCATACTGACTGTGGTAATACCTGCTATCACTACAGCATTGCATGCTGACAGGTGGTATCCTGCTATGACTACAGCATTGCATACTAACTGTGGTGGTATCCTGCTATGACTACAGCATTGCATGCTGACTGTGGTGGTATCCTGCTATGACTACAGCATTGCATGTTGAGTGGTGGTATCCTGCTATGACTATAGCATTGTATGCTGACTGTGGTGGTATCCTGCTATGACTACAGCATTGCATACTGACTGCGGTGGTATCCTGCTATGACTTCAGCATTGCATTCTGACTGTGGTTGTATCCTGCTATGACTATAGCAGTGCATGCTGACTCTGGTGATATCCTGCTATGACTACAGCATTGCATACTGACTGTGGTGGTATCCTGCTATGATTACAGCATTGCATCCTGACTGCAGTGGTATCCTGCTATGACTACAGCATTGCATACTGATGGTGGTGGTATCCTGCTATGACTAGAGCATTGCATACTGACTGCGGTGGTATCCTGCTATGACTACAGCATTGTATGCTGACTGTGGTGGTATCCTGCTATGACTACAGCATTACATGCTGACTGTGGTGGTATCCTGCTATGACTACAGCATTGCATGCTGACTGTGGTGGTATCCTGCTATGACTATAGCAGTGCATGCTCACTGTGGTGGTATCCTGCTATGACTACAGCATTGCATACTGACTGCAGTGGTATCCTGCTATGACTACAGCATTGCATACTGATGGTGGTGGTATCCTGCTATGACTAGAGCATTGCATACTGACTGCGGTGGTATCCTGCTATGACTACAGCATTGCATACTGACTGCGGTGGTATCCTGCTATGACTAGAGCATTGCATACTGACTGCGGTGGTATCCTGCTATGACTACAGCATTGCATACTGACTGCGGTGGTATCCTGCTATAACTAGAGCATTGCATGCTGACTGTGGTTGTATCCTGCTATGACTATAGCAGTGCATGCTCACTGTGGTGGTATCTTGCTATGACTACAGCATTTCATGCTGACTGTGGTGGTATCCTGCTATGACTACAGCATTGCATGCTGACTGTGGTGGTATCCTGCTATGACTACAGCATTGCATACTGACTGCAGTGGTATCCTGCTATGACATCAGCATTGCATACTGACTGCGGTGGTATCCTGCTATGACTACAGCATTGCATGCTGACTGTGGTTGTATCCTGCTATGACTACAGCATTGCATGCTGACTGTGGTGGTATCCTGCTATGACTACAGCATTGCATACTGACTGTGGTGGTATCCTGCTATGACTACAGCATTGCATGCTGACTGTGGTGGTATCCTGCTATGACTACAGCATTGCATACTGACTGCAGTGGTATCCTGCTATGACTTCAGCATTTCATACTGACTGCGGTGGTATCCTGCTATGACTAAAGCATTGCATGCTGACTGTGGTTGTATCCTGCTATGACTAGAGCATTGCATGCTGACTGTGGTGGTATCCTGCTATGACTACAGCATTGCATGCTGACTGTGGTGGTATCCTGCTATGACTACAGCATTGCATGCTGACTGTGGTGGTATCCTGCTATGACTACAGCATTGCATACTGACTGCAGTGGTATCCTGCTATGACTTCAGCATTGCATTCTGACTGTGGTTGTATCCTGCTATGACTATAGCAGTGCATGCTGACTATGGTGATATCCTGCTATGACTACAGCATTGCATACTGACTGTGGTGGTATCCTGCTATGATTACAGCATTGCATCCTGACTGTGGTGGTATCCTGATATGACTACAGCATTGCGATGCTAACTGTGGTGGTATCCTGCTATGACTACAGCATTGCATGCTGACTGTGGTGGTATCCTGCTATTACTACAGCATTGCATGCTGACTGTGGTCGTTTCCTGCTGATGTAGCCCAAGGGTCATAAAAAGTGGGCGGGGCTAGTGATGTTAAAGTGAGAAATTTGCATGTTATTGTAAGATCGGAGGGCGACTTCCACGCCAAGGGTGCAGAGGTGGCTATTGTAATGTGAGAGATTAGCATGTCAATGTAAGATCGCAGAGCCGCCGCCACGACGAGGACGCGAGCGACGGTGTCTGTGTTAGTGTGAGACATTTAACCTGTTAAAGTAAAATCAGAGAGTCGAAAATAACAACTAACATCGGAAGGTAGGATGGAAACATCACGGCCAGTTATGACATAAACTGGTTAATAACGTCCTTCCAATGATTAGTCAGTCTGTACCCATTTTCTCGGTTGAAATTGTGTCTGTGTCTATATACAGTGGTACCTCGGTATACGACCGCTTTGGAATACGTCGAAATTGGTATATATCGTGTTTTACGAGAAAAAATGTCTTGGGATACGACGTCTTGCTTGGGATACGACGCGCTTGCTAGAACTTGTATGGGTCGGGATGAGTCACCGCGTACAGTACCCGCGTATGCCCCGTTCATGACTGAAACAAAGCGAGAGGGGCGGGATGGCGTGGGGGAGAGGGGAGAGAGGCGGGGGACGTGGGGGAGAGGAGCGGGGGGCATGGGGGAGATGGGCAGGGGGCGTGGCAGATAGGAGCGGGGGGCGTGGGGGAGAGGAGCGGGTGGAGAGGGGCGGGGGCGGCGTTGGGGAGAGGGGCGGGGGGCGTGGGGGGCTGCCCCCATGGAGGGTGAAGCCCCGGGTCGAGGCGCGCGCGCGCGTGCGTGGTTGAGGCATGCCACGTGACCAGCGCAGCTGGCAGCAACGCGGTCACGTTGCTTCTGTATGCATTTTAGTAATTAGTGTCTAAATTACCTTCTGGAACGAATTAACGACGTATACCGAGGTACCACTTTACCTGGATGGCTTCATGAACGAATCGTTCACAATCTGGGTGATCTAGCAGCAGAGGGTTTTAAGGAAAACCGCTTGGTTGGTTCGATTAAAGATGTCGAATCAGTGATGATATTATTTTTTTTTAACGAGGCAGTTGGTGGGATCTCCATTGATTTTTGTATAGCTACCATCATTAAGTAGGTCCTGAATTTTGTTCTTGTATGTGGTTTTGTCCATGATGTCTGTGGGATTGCCCTTGTCAGCTGAGAGAATGACGATGTGCTCTATCTTTTTGAATTGAGAAAGCTCAAAGTGCTCATCCTTACCGATGTTGCTAGTAGGTGACTTAGCGTTTTTAAGGATTGCAGCGATTTCCGATCTTGCCACGTCTGCAGTAATATGTCCCAAACCCTTAAGGTCTCCTTAGACCTGGGCAATTATATCATCAACTGGGATGTGTTTAGGGGTGACTGCAAAATTCAACCCTTTGGCTAGAACCGATTTTAGGCTGTCGGAAATTGGACTGTTACTCTGAATGATAACAATCGTGTCAACCTCGAACTTTGTTGTAGCTGATGTTTTCACGGAAAAATTTGTGACAGATGCCATACAGGCATGCACTGTATGTCCGTCCTTGTGGAAGAGGTACGCAGATGACATGTTCGTCATCTGGCCATGTGACCGACCAGCTCTGAACCAGTTCCTCAACCAATTCCATACACCCAGCCATCAAATTCACCATGGAGGTGGAAAAGGATGGCAAGTTACCATTCTTGGATGTTTTAATCGAAAAGAGACCAGATGGCTCAATGGGAGACTGTCTACAGGAAAGCCACCCATATGGATGCCTACCTAAAACCTGACTCCCACCACCATCCATCCCAGAAGAATTCCCTCATCAAAACTCTACACCATAGAGCTCGATGTATTTCCGACCATCATCTCCTAGCCAGTGAACTGGAACACGTACACCAAGCTCTCAAGATGAATGGATATTCAGACTACACAATGCTTAAAGCTATCACCCCAACCGCTGAGAAAGAACCATCTGAGGACCCAATCAATACCGTCACCTTGCCATACATAGCAGGGGTCACCAAAAATATTTCCAAAATCATTCATAATCTGCGAAGAATGTGATCTCTGACATGCAATACCCCGGCGTCTACAAACTAAGCTGTGTCTGTGGCAGTAGTTACATTGGGGAAACTAAGCGACATGTCTTGGACCGTGTTCGGGAACATAAGGCAGATCTGAAACATGGTAGGACCAATACCTCGGCTGTGGCTGATCACTGTTTAAATGCGATGAGCTCACACAAAATTGATTTATCCAAAACGAAAGTACTTTGCAAACCCACCGGCTATCACCAAAGATTCGTTCATGAAGCCATCCAGATATATAGACAGACACAATTTCAACCGAGAATATGGGTACAAACTGAGCAATCATTTGAAGGACGTTATTAACCAGTTCAAGTCATAACTGGCTGTGATGTTTCCATCCTACCTTCCGATGTTAGTTGTTATTTTCGACTTTCTGATTTTACATTAATAGGTTAAATGTCTCACACTAACACAGCCACCATCGCTCACGTCCTCGACATCGCGGCGGCTTTGCAATCTTACATTAACATGCTAATCTCTCACATTACAATAGCCACCTCTGTGCCCTCGGCGTGGAAGTCGCCCTCCCATCTTACATTAACATGCAAATTTCTCATTTAACATCACTAGCCCCGCCCACTTTGTTTGTGACCCTTGGGCTACACCCATTTCAAACCTATAAAAAGTCTGCCTCAGCAGCTTTCCCCCTCCTTTTTCCTCCTGATGACGATTGCTTATGTTGCGATCGAAACGTCATAGTTTTTTGTTTTATAATTTTGTTCTGCGTGACTTTACCAAAAGATACTCTTTGGTTCTTTCGAAAAGGAACGTAGGTATAAAAATAAAAAAATAAAAATTATATATCACGACGTTTCGATTGCAACACAATCGGTCATTCTCAGACAGAAAAAAATAATCCAGCAATGGAACTGAAGAACCAGCGGGCCATACCTACGTAACTTTTACCGAAATAACCAAAAAGTATGGATTCCTGCAGTCACGAAAGCTTTAAGCCATGGTTTATGCTCCTTAATAAATGAAGACACCAAAACGTCTTGACCGCTTACGACGTATGGTGCCTCGTCAGCAGCATCGGGCTCCCTTGAATCAGTGTTGGTGAACTGCCGATATTACACAGACTCTCGTCTTGAAATGGGGGATGAGTTGAGAAAATCTAGAAATCCCCGTGGAGGACAAATAGAGTGGACTTTGAACGTTGGAATGTAAGCTCGTGGATTATTGCATTGCGCGGGTGCATGGGGATATTGCGGGGACAGTGGCTTCCACACAGAACTTCGATGTGGGGTCTATCTCCGTTAGATTATTGGGCAAGTTGTAACACAGGGGCGCGTTGAATATGGAAGACTACATACTCTAATCTCCGCTAACAGATTATATCCTCATGTTTGCGTCAGGATAAACAATTCATACATTACAGCCTACGGTGCTACACATTTCAGGTTGCGGTAGTGCTATGGTTAACGTGCTGTGATACAAACCCGGCAATCCAGGTTCGATTCCCGTTCACGGTCAACACCTGCGATGGTTATCTGAACCGGTCCCGGGCCTCCCCTTGGTCGACTTAGCCTTAAATGAGTACCTAGTGCGGTTTGTAGTAAGCTTCGCCACTGAGGAGACAAAGGCGGCTGGGAATGGTGCTGTTAAGGCTTCAGCGGGGATCTTTGTCTTTGTTTGCTACACAGCATAGGTCGGCCTCTGTAGAGGAGGCAGAGGAGCAGGCTCGTGAAGGACGCTACTGGGCAGTGCCAGGGTAGGTGCACTGTGAGTCTATTGGGCAGTTGGAGGCCGTCACCCTCTAACAACAGCAGAGGTTGGAGGAGCAACGCTCAGAACTAGCATCATCAGGCGGCAGCAAGCATTGTGTATAAATTCACCTGTTTTGGTCTTAAGGAAAATCGTGCAAAATAGAGAAAAGGTAAGAAAGTCACAAAACATAAATACATAACCAAACAAATTATGAAGTCCAAATTTGCAACACTGAATGCATTCTTGGGGCAAGGCAGCAAAACAAAAAACAATAGTCCCAGATTTCGATTTAAAGCTTTCATGACTGCAATGATTCATCTTCTTTGGTTCTTTCGGTAAAGTCACGTAGAATGAGAATAAAATAATAAATTGATAAAATAAAATGACGCAATAATATTCTCATCAGAAGGCCGATGTGTTGTGGCCGAAACGTCGTGAGAATATTATTGTGTTATTGTATTTTATAAATGTATTATTTTATTCTCATTCTACGTGACTTTACCGAAAGAACCAAAGAAGAATAGTCCCAGACTTCACCAAAACAACAACACACTGCACATGAACATTGAACTATCGATGCATGAGGGGCAAGGATCAAGGATACAAATCACATCTGCAATTTCTTTTGTGTCCAGCAACTCCGATTATAACGTTTGGCTCCGTACTATGCAAAATTAGTTAAATGTACAACAGTTATAGTCTGCAACGTCAAAGGCTTGGTCACCTATTCATATTTTTGTTTGAGGAAGAGTTAAATGGAAATTTGATGCACGTCTTATGTTTCTTGGGTTAATGAATTAGCTAAGTGCAACACAGATTTGCCAATACGGGTTTTATGAATGACCAGGGCCCACTTTAGATGTCTTCTTGCATCAAGGCGATGTGAGACTGGATTGTAAGATGTTTAAGTCGAGGGAACACCTAGCCTTGCATGCAATCGGTGTGTTTGGTAGCTGCACGACTATCTGATGAGCTCTCGGGTTGGAAAACGCGTGGCGCATCGTGCCAATGCGCGACGTTTCGCCTGCCCAGTTCCTCAGGAAGCTCGCTCGCTCCAGGCACGTGGGGCGCAACATTCATGCGGTACAACAAATAAAAGATCCCCCGCGTAGGCTTAACAGACCGTTGGGGCAAGTGCTGTTACGGAGCACCGCCTATGAAGGCCAGCACGGCACGTGGGGTTGGGTGGCCAGCACCACCCCCGGCCGCCTTTGTCTCTCCCGAGTGGCGATGTTTACACATCGCACCAGGTACTCATTTGAGGCTGAGTCGACCTAGAAGAGGCCCAGGACCGGTTCACATAATCGAACTCGGGTCGCCAGGATCTTAGCGCAAAATACACTATTTTCAAATGAATATGAGTTTTAGTCCATGTTAATTTATGGCCATATGTATGCCTATATATATTGATAAATATTAATAATGTTGTTCATTTACAGAGATGCAGAGTTAAATTGAGACTATATGGATGAATAAAACAAGATACAGAGAAGTCAGCAAAGTGACATTCTATCAGCAATGCCATCCATTCAGAGCATCGGCTCGATAACCGATGTGCCACCGCTCCCCACACGCGGTACAACGCACACCTGTGAACATCGATCGGAGAATTCGTAGCCTCTTTGTAGATGCCATTCCGGATAAAGCCCTCTCTCCATGAGTGTTACTGTGTTCTTTACTTTGCCACGGTTCGGTAAAGGGGTCGGTGCCTCAGGGACCGGCCGTTCAAGTACTCACCACTGACGTTAGCGTTGCGCTCTCTTGCTCGTCACTAAGCGAGCATTGGATCCAGCAGCGGATTGACGAGATTGCCGGTGCGCCTCTCATTGCTGCCTCGGGTGTAACTGCTGCTGCATTCCCCATTCCAGTAAAAAGTCATTATCTTTGTTCAATCTATAACTATAGACTTAAAAGTTACAATGTAAATTCTAGATTTAAAGCTTTCGTGACTGCTAGGATCCATACTCTTTGGTTCTATTGGGTAAAGTCACGTAGGTGAAAATAAAATAACAAAAAATCACGACGTTTCGGCCACAACACAAGCGGCCTTCATCAGGTGAAGGGACGAGACTGTCTGGAGGACAGCGCTGGAGTGGAAGAAGCCACGCTTAGATCACGACCTTTAAGCTGTGTGAGAAGAAAAAGACCACGCGCCTTGACAAAGGAATTAGCATATAATTTAGCATTGAAATGGCTCATTGAAATAGCTAAGTTAAAGTATACACATCCGCAGAGGTACCCCTTGACAAAGGAATTAGCGTTGGAGTGGAAGAAGCCACGCTTAGATCGCGATCTTTAAGCTGTGTGAGAAGGAAAAGGCCAAGTGCCTTGACAAAGGAATTAGCATCGAATTTAGCATTGAAATGGCTGAGTGATTAGCTTGTAACTGGTCACAGAAATAGCTACGTTAAAGTTAGAGCATATACGTTCACCGAGGCACCTAGTACTCATCAAACAAGAGAATTTAGCGAAACACAACCACGCTCAGACATCGGACCTGTGTGCGAGCAAACAAGGTGTTCTGACAAAGAAATTAGCATAAAAATTATCATTTGATTGTCGGATTTTAGGAAAGAGGTGGTGTACGTGCCGGTGGACTCGCAGTTTTGCGCGGGGGGGGGGGGGGAAGGGGGGGGGGAGTTTACCTATTGACGGTGTGAAAAGGGGGAATTTATAAGAGCTGCGAAAGTTTGGGGTACCACTACTTGAAAAATATACTGTACCATTGAAATTAGTTTAATGTTTAGTTCGATTTAGAACATCTTTCCAATGGATGCTTAATTTGAAACCATCCTCTCGGTTGAAATTGTGTCTGCGTTTGTAGATCTGAATTTCTTCATGAACAAATCTCTGATAAAAGCCCGTGGGTTTGCAAAGAACCTTGGTATCGGAGAAAATTATATCGTGATCCCCCACAGCGTTGTAACATTGATCAGCCACGGCAGAAGAATTCGTTTTGCCGTGTTTCAAATCTGATTTGTGCTCGCGAATTTGGTCAGAGACATGTCGCTTTGTCTCACCGATGTAGCAATCACCGCAGGTACAACTCAATTTGTAAACCCGGGGTACTGTAAATCAGGAATGACATCCTTCACGGATGGGATCAGATCACGAATTTTGTGTACTGTATTTAACCGGACCTGGATCTTGTGTTTGTTTAGAATTTTGGAAATATTTTTAGTAACGCCTGCTATATATGGAAGTGTGATGGTTTTGACCGGAGTATCAAGTGGTTGTTTCTGTATGGAGGGAGAGACAGCTTGGCGGATGGTACGGTCAGAGTAACCATTCCTTTTGAGGGCCAGGTGTACATGTTTTAATTCACTGGTCAGGTGGTGTTGGTCCAAAATGCAATGAGCCCTATGGTATAAAGTTTTGATGAGATAATTATTTTGGGCTGGGTGGTGGTGGGAATCAGGTTTCAAGTAGGAATCTGTGTGGGTGGGTTTCCTGTAGACAGAATGCCCCAATGAGCCATCAGGTCTACTCTCAAACAGAACATCTAAGAATGGTAGCTTGCCATCTTTCTTCACTTCCATGGTGAATTTGATGGCGGGATGTCTGGAATTGATGTGGTGTAGGAAAAGGTTCAGAGCTGGGAGGCCATGTGGCCAAATGACGAAAGTGTCATCCACATATCTCTTCCACAGGGAAGGTCTGAGGGTGGAAGTCTGGATAGCGTCTGATTCAAATTTCTCCATGAAAATATTGGCTATCACTGGTGATAAGGGGGATCCCATGGGGGTACCCTCATTTTGTTTGTAGAAGGAGCCCTTCCAAATAAAGTAGGTATTGTTGAGGCAGTGCCTAACCAGTGCAGGTGTGTCGGGGTCTAGTCCATGTTGGACCAAATTTTCAATTATTTCAATATATTTTCATGGAGAAATTTGAATCAGACGCTATCCAGACTTCCACCCTCAGACCTTCCCTGTGAAAGAGATATGTGGATGACACTTTCGTCATTTGGCCACATGGCCTCCCAGCTCTGAACCTTTTCCTACACCACATCAGTTCCAGACATCCCGCCATCAAATTCACCATGGAACTGGAGAAAGATGGCAAGCTACCATTCTTAGATGTTCTGTTTGAGAGGAGACCTGATGGCTCATTGGGGCATTCTGTCTACAGGAAACCCACCCACACAGATTCCTACTTGAAACCTGATTCCCACCACCACCCAGCCCAAAAGAATTCTCTCATCAAAACTTTATACCATAGGGCTCATTGCATTTCGGACCAACACCACCTGACCAGTGAATTAAAACATATACACCTGGCCCTTAAAAGGAATGGTTACTCTGACCGTACCATCCGCCAAGCTGTCTCTCCCTCCATACAGAAACAACCACTTGATACTCCGGTGAAAGCCATCACACTTCCATATATAGCAGGTGTTACTAAAAATATTTCCAAAATTCTAAACAAACACAAGATCCAGGTCCGGTTCAATACAGTACACAAAATTCGTGATCTGATCCCATCTGTGAAGGATGTCATTCCTGATTTACAGTACCCCGGGGTTTACAAATTGAGTTGTACCTGCGGTGATTGCTACATCGGTGAGACAAAGCGACATGTCTCTGACCGAATTCGCGAGCACAAATCATATTTGAAACACGGCAAAAGAATTCTTCTGCCGTGGCTGATCACTGTTACAATGCTGTGGGGGATCACGATATAATTTTCTCTGATACCAAGGTTCTTTGCAAACCCACGGGCTTTTATCAGAGATTTGTTCATGAAGCAATTCAGATCTACAAACACAGACACAATTTCAACCGAGAGGATGGTTTCAAATTAAGCAACCATTGGAAAGATGTTCTAAATCGAACTAAACATTAAACTAATTTCAATGGTACAGTATAGTTTTCAAGTAGTGGTACCCCAAACTTTCGCAGCTCTTATAAAATCCCCCTTTTCACACCATCAATAGGTAAACTCCCCCCTCCCCCCTCCCCCCCCCCGCGCCAAACTGCGAGTCCACCGGCACGTACACCACCTCTTTCCTAAAATCCGCCAATCAAATGCTAACTTTTTATGCTAATTTCTTTGTCAGAACACCTTGTTTGCTCGCACACAGGTCCGATGTCTGAGCGTGGTTGTGTTTCGCTAAATTCTCCTGTTTGATGAGTACTAGGTGCCTCGGTGAACGTATATGCTCTAAATTTAATATAGCTATTTCTGCGAGCAGTTACAAGCTAATCACTCAGCTATTTCAATGCTAAATTCGATGCTAATCCCTTTGTCAAAGGGTACCTCTGCGGATGTGTATACTTTAACTTAGCTATTTCAATGAGCCATTTCAATGCTAAATTATATGGTAATTCCTTTGTCAAGGCACTTGTCCTTTTTCTTCTCACACAGCTTAAAGGTCGTGATCTAAGCGTGGCTTCTTCCACTCCAGCGCTAATTCCTTTGTCAAGGGGTACCTCTGCGGATGTGTATACTTTATCTTAGCTATTTCAATGAGCCATTTCAATGCTAAATTATATGCTAATTCCTTTGTCAAGGCGCGTGGTCTTTTTCTTCTTACAATGTAAAGTTACTTTTTAATGTGCAACGTCTGGCACTTTCCTTGCTGTTGTTTAAACCGAGCTTGGAAATTTATATACTTTTGAAATATGAACTTGTATACTTTATCTATGTTATATATTCATTCTTGGTTCTTTGCTTACCTTTCCTCTACTTTGCACTCCTATTCGTGTTTTTGCATTGTTGTAACTTTTTGACTGGCCCCTTTGGGACACCTTTGAAAAAGAGCTTGAGAGCTCATCGGATTTCTCCAGGATAAATAAAGATTCTGATTCTGAACTAATTTCACCACAAAATGTATTTATATGAAAAAAATACCGTCGAGGCCGTGAAATCGTCGTGCCTCCTCGTAATGCGAGAAACTGAGATTTACCTGAGGGGGGCCACGGTGACAAGATGTTAACTCCCTCGATTGGTATACAGAAGACCGTGGGTTTGATCCCGACTGTGACGCCTGCTGCATATTTGGAGTTTGCATGTCTTTCTCCCTGTGGTCGAGTGGATTTTTCTCCGGGTCCTCCAATTTTTCCCTCCACATTTAGAATCAATATGCCTTTAGAGTATTTGGCTGCTATAAATTCGCAAGTGATAAGTTACTTCGTTGTGCTATAATTTGTGGTCAGCTCCTTTATAAAAAGAGCTGTACAGCTTAATGGGACTTACCAGGTAAAATAAAAAAAATAGTGAGTCAGTTAGATTAGTCCCGACAATGCTCCTATCGGGTGCACAGGGCACAGCGAGGCAACCAGAACAGGTGATGAGTCATCACGCGAATCTGATTCTCGTCTACTCTTGCATATGGCAGCAATCGGCTCGGGAGCTCAGGAACTGGATGCCAATGTCAAGGTCTGCTAGCCACGAGAGGACTGCAGGAGAGAATTTGTGTAGTGTTATTCCTCCTCCATTGAAGGAGTGCAGACAACAGTGGTTTAATAACAGTCAGCACAAAGCATTACACTACTAATAATACTCATCTACAATTAGCTCGTAATCCACAGGAATTAGCAGTTAATCCACTTTAAATTTCCTCGTAATCAATATTTACTTATATCCAGGAAAGCCACATTGAGTGGAAAGACTCATTTTAAGGAGGGGCTTGCTGATGCTACATTGAGTTTTTATTTTAAGTTGTTCATAGCCAATAAATGATCAGCTGTGTTTATCATTATACGCAAGTGGGAGCAAACCCAATAACCTGGTGAAAACCCACGTGTTGCACGAGGCAACGTTCAATCCCGGTTCAGATTGAAACAGATGGCGATTAGTCCACTTGATGTATCGCCCTCTCCTGACGAGCCAGGGTAAGGCACTTCCTCGAAGCCCACGGGAAGGGAGTTTCACGACATCATCTGTGGGTGATCCACCAACCCTCCCTGCTGCCTCTATAGTGCTGGATTACCGGGGACGTGCGAAGCCGCCACCACCCGGTTCTCTCTCATATGTACGATGTTACATATGGACACAGTCATCGTGGTAATGTTTATTGCAGGGCAGACCGGTATCCATCAACATCACGAACCCACTGCGTGAGGCTATTTCAGCAAGAAGACCGTCCCTCTGCAGAGCAAGGGTCGTGCTCATCAAGATGCTCCTCGTGACTCATCGCCTGCTGAGGAGTTCCCACTCTGTGACTGTGCGCCCGATAGCAGCATCGCCGCCGGGACTCCTTTGGGGTGATGTATCTAGCAATGTAAAAGGAAATGGTGTTTCCCTGCCTCAAGGCCATCTCTGTGAAACATAATAAACACAGAGTGGGAATTGTGACTCGGCTCAGGTGAAACATTCACAGATGGCATCTTTATTCAGAGCAGGTGAAATACAACGATCATAGGCGATGCTGACAAGGGCAGCCCTTTAAAAAGATAGATTTTAACAGCAAGACTTAAAAATATTGGGAAATATACAACATAATTAGGTGTTTGTTGATCTTCTTTGGCACCGTACGTAGCCAACCGTGCTAATCGGAGGTGCGGGGGAAGGACAACAAACTACCGAAAGAACCAAGAATATATTATATGCATTGTCTTTGAAACTGGTTGGTCCACACCAGAGACAGCTTTCTTTGGAGCCTAGTCTCAAACAGTGTTAATGCAGACAAGATTCCTTGTTAAAGGTTTCACTTTGGTGTTTTAACATCTTAACACCTATATTCTTTTTGATTTAAAGCTTTCGTGACTGCAGGGATTCATATTCTTGGTTCTTTCGGTAAAGTCACGTAGAAGGGAAACAATCAAATTATAAAAATATAAAACAATAAAATTCTCAAGACGTTTCGACTGTAACACAAGCAATTATCATCATGATGATTGTTTTATATTTTTATTCTTTGATTGTTTCCCTTCTACGTGACTTTACCGAAAGAACCAAGAATATTAATCCCTGCAGTCACGAAAGCTTTAAATCAAAATCTTAACACTTGTTTTGTTGCCAGATAAAGGGGAAAACCTATTCTCATATTTTGGTACTGGCAAAGGAAAAAAAGCCGTTCTAAAGAAATTCGATTTTAATCTAATTTATGATTTAAAAGTGCATAGCTTCAGTGGCTTCATAATATCGGAAGGAAAAACGTCTCAGACGGTGGCAGAAGCGCATGGGGATGGATATTTAAACATGCGTTTAGATTATTAAGATAATTTGGCTGCTATACATTTGGCTGCTTTTCATTTCCACATGATAAGCCAACTTCGTGAAGCTATAATTTGTGGCCAGGTTGCTTCTGAAAAAAGAAGCTAATACTTCAATGGGCTTTACCTGGTAAATTAAATATTGTTTATTTTCCTTTCAATTTTTTTGTAGTGATTTGTTTACCTTTCCTATACTTTGCACTCCTATCGTGTTTTGTATTGTTTGTTGATGTAACGCTTTGACCTACCCCTAATGGACATCTGTGAAAAAGAGCTTCATAGCTCATCGGATTCCTCCTGCAATATACATAAATATTCGGATTTTGATGTGATAGGCACTCGTGCAGAAATTGGTGAACGGCAGTGAATTGATGAGAAGTTAAAGGCAGATTGTGAGAGCATAACGCGAGAGACACACAATATGGCGGGAGACAGAGAGAGAGACACACGCAAGACAACGTTCTCCCATACAAGCTTCAACAGACTGTTGAAGGTTGTATGGGTGAAGGCTGGCACGAGCAACACCACATCCGGCCGCCTTTGTCTCACCAGTGCTGATGTTTTACACACCGCACCCGATACTCGTTTTAGTCCGAGTCGACATAGGGGAGGCCCAGTACGGGTTCAGATATTCGTCACCCGATATTGGAGGTGAGCGGAAATCGAACTCGTGTTCACTGTTCCGCAGCTCCAAATGCATACAGACATGCGCACGCACATACCCCCAGTAGAATGTGAACTCAATTCGTCTCACGTGAACGTGAATGGATAAGGGGATGTTGACTTATAAACAACCTGGCTCGGTGAGAAGCCTTATCGAGGTGATTAGAGGAACGTGATTTGATTATCCCTGCAATTGCAAAGCTCACAAAGTGTATCGATTGGGATGAAGTCCGCGCACCTGCCTTGACATTCATCCCGCGATAGCGTTCAGCCACAGCAAGGGGCAATCCTTAATTGCCTCATCGTTGTTTAATTCCGCAATCGCGGTCGGGGGTATGTGGGGAGCGTGTTGGACTTTGACCATTCCTAACCACGTTGGTGAAGGACAACGGTGAGTATAGGTGAGAGGGCGAGTTGCACAGTCACCCAGGGCCCCCGTGGTCCATGTCCCTTCTCAAAGGTTTCTCGAAGGTTCTGCCACCACCTCCTCCTGATCCAAAAACAGTGTTCTTCACTCATTTTCAGAGGGAGGCTACTTCAGCCGATATGACATCAGTCTGAGAGCCGCCACACCGCCTCACCTGCAAGGGGTGTTTTCATATCCATGTGCTGTCAGGGGTCACACTGAAGGCCACCTGGGGCCGCCATTGGCCCGTGGGCCTTGAAATGAAGCACACTGCTCTTACCGATCCCAATCGTCCTACTGTGACCGCCTTAGCGGGGTGGCTGCCCATAGTAATTGGCACGTTTTGTTTAGGTGACAAACCTTGCTGATTAGCTGTGTCGGGTGGTGGTGGGTTAACGACACATTTATATTTACGCGAAATAATCCAAAAAAAACTTTACTATGCGGTACACAGTTGCTTCGCAGCTCAAAATGCCCCACGGTTCAGTGCGACTCGTATGGATAAATAAGAAAGCAACAAATCACCACACACGCGGCAGGCTGTGGATTCGTCTCGCAGGTCACGAAGCTCAGCCACGCAAGCAAACGACAGCTGTCCGTGTTCAGACTCGTCTCTTAGTCCTCCTGCGCTCGGAGCACGAACAGTAATCTGCACGAGGTTCGTGGGTTAGATCCCGACTCCATCGAGCGGAGCGCCGGGCGGATGTAATGCGTTAAGTTGACAGTAGGGGGCACAGGTGGTACATCTGCCAGTCATCTAATTCAGTCAGCCCATGGCCCCTGGGTCTGTCCCGTGACCTTCAGTATATTTTGAGTTTATGTCTCACTCTCTCGCCCCGTGGTCGCGTGCATTTTTTTTCGGGTCCTCTGGTTTTTCCCTCCTCATTCAGAATCAACAATGTGCGTGTAGTGTCTGCCTGCAATACAATGTCCACACAATAAGCCACTTTGTGGAGCTATCATTTGTGGCCAAGTCTATTCTGAAAATAGCTAATAAGTCAATGGGCCTTACCTGGTAAATTAAATAGCTTTTTTTAGTTTTTCATTTATTGATACATTTATCTTGAGTGATTTGCTTACTCCTATCGTTTAAGTTTCTGACCCATCCCTACTGGACATCTCTGAAAAATATCTTCATAGCTTATCATATTTCTCCAGGATAACTAAAGATTCTGATTCTGATAATAAAACGCAAAGACTGAGGTTATAGATATACATACACGCACATCTAGGAAATAAGCATCTTGGCAAAATAATTACGTTGATAGGAGCACATTTAAAAGTTAGAGCGATTTTAAATGAGCCGTGGTCAGTCTTCTCTATTCGTTATTTCCATCTTTTCGGTGTCGCTATCTATGCCAATTAATAATGATTATAATTATTACTATTATTAGACGTCTGCCGGACTTCCGTTTAAGCCGTTTAATTTCATTTGTTCGACAAATAATCCCGCATAGCCAGTTATGTTATCCAGCTAGTTTCTGTAGCAACGGCCTACATCAGCCACTAACAGTGGAGTAATTGTGGTTGGAGTGGAGAGGCGCCCAGCCAGCAGCCAGCCAGGAATCTCGAGGTACGGATCATCATTAATCGTGCTTTTGGAATGATTCACCTTCATCCAAGGTGTCATCACTTCGCCACTGCAGATGTTAGCCGTGTCTTGCTATCTAACTCGGCTCGGCGGGTTGTTATTTTAATGTGCCAGGCGCGGCACCACCACTCCAACATCCTTCTCCATTCTACCGCGGTCTACCGATTCTGAGACGCACATTTAGCTTGTGCATTTTAAAGCAAAAGTTATAATCCAGGAGACGTCCACATGTAAGAGCACGACCCGCAGCTTCGTGTAGAGTGAGCGAGGAGGCTCGTTAAGGATGCTACTGTGCAGTGCCAGGATACGTGCACCTAGAAGACGCTATTGGGAAGTTTGAGGCAATCGTCCTCCAACAACAGCGGAGGGCAGAGGAGCGACGCTCACAACAATGAGCGGATAACCGGGTCGAAAAAAATACAGGAAGTTGGCACAATAGGAGGCACAGGTGGTGCATCTGCCAGTCATCTCAGTCAACCCAAGGCACCTGGGTCTGTCCTGTGACCTACTGTTAGAGGGTCTTCGACAATTCACGTGGCCTCAAAGTGCACATCGCCTGGCACAAGTGTCATGGTAACGTCACCACCACTTAGTGGCGAATGGCGACTTTTTGTTATTGTGAAGAGCAGCGCTCGGCGCTACGAACTTGGTGACCCGAGTTCGATTCCTGCTCACGGCCTCCCCTAACTTCGACTCAGCCTCACATTATTACCCGGTACGGTGTAATGTGTTAACATGGCCACTGTAGAGATAAAGGCGTCCGGGCGTGGTTCTGGCCACCCAACCCTCGTGTGCTGTGTCAGCCTTCATTGGTGCTCGCTTACAGCACTTTCCCCAACAGTCTGTTCAGGCTATACGGGCGATCTTTGTCTTGTGTGAGGCCAAATATGTATGTTTTTGGATTCGTCTTATAATTTGGAGAAGCATGCAATACGTTGAAAGGCGTTCGTCAAGGCTGGACCTATAACGACCTGGACCTCAGTGCAATAAAGGTCACAGAGACCGTGGCGCAGTGCACAAACCACTGCAAAGACAAAGACTCATGTATAGCCTCTATGAGACTGTTGGGACAAGTGCTGTTAGCAAGAAGTACCGATAAAACCCGGTACCACCACACCCGGCCACCTTTGTCTCTCCAGTGCTGCTGCTTTATACACACATACACCGTACCATCCTACTCATTGGAAGCTGAACTCTGTTCCACCGTGCATTAACAACAGCTGCCATCCGACATTAAGTGGTGGTGACGGCACCACGGCGCTTGTCACAGGCTAAGTGCACTTTGAGTCGACTTGCAGTGTGGGAGGCTTGCTACTGGTAGGAGTCCCAGGACAGGCCCAGGTGCTATGGGTTGACTGCTGTGCCAGCTGGGTGCAGGAGGAGTTCACGGGACAGACCCAGGAGCGGTGGGTTGACTGAGATCACTGGCAGAGGCAACGCCTGTGCTCCCCACTGTGTGCGTATGAATTCAAATATTGTACCGTACTTTCCTTCCTCTCCACGTTTATACAATGTTCACCTACCTCCACCAACCCGGTTTGGTCAGCGTGGTGAAGTATGGTCAATTAACCTCCTCTACAACACACTCGTTAACAACAATGCATTGAAAGGACATGTATATAATTGTCGACGTTTCGAGCAATGCTCCTACTTCATAGCAGGTAAACAGATATAGTGGGTACCGAGGGTCTGAGACCAGCGCTGGCTGACACCATGGGGGCCGCGTGACAATCACACAGCACAGCACAAGCATTAGAACACGTAATTTGTCAATTGCATGAACGTGAAATATCGTAAAATCGAACTTTGTAAATAGAGAGATACTTGAACATGAAGCAGGCCACCTCCATAACCTTCTTCCATTCCTCTCTGAAGGCCTCACCTCTTTTTAATAGCCCATCCCCTTCCTCTTCCCTTTTTACCGTTCCATTTTGTTCCGTTCCTTCCCTATATCTCTTGCATGAAGCCACATGTCCTCTGTTCGGGACACTCATTCCTCGGCCCTTGCACTGCCCTTGCCATATAAATCACTTTGTTTTTGTTACAGCTTTTAAATGTTGGAAAGCGTGCCTTGACCAAAGGTGCTCTATAAATATAGAAAAGGATAGGATCCCAGCTATGACCACATCCAGCACCTACATCACACAAATGTACTATCCCCATGTTAACAATAATTAGTAACTATATATGACCACAAACCTATTGAGCAGAAGTTATTTCTGGGCAGTATTCGGGTTACGAACCTAGTTCGTTCCTGAGACCTGTTCGAAATTCGAACGGTTCGTAAGCCGGCAGTTCAGTTTGCAATTGCAAGTTCGCATTTTAAATCAATATTTTTCTTATTTTATATATTTCATGGAAGCGGGCGTTCGTAAGTCGGACACTCGCAAGTCGAGGACTGTCTGTTTACTTTGGGTTAGATGGTTTGAGTATAAAGGCAATATTCAGATATACTCACCACCATCCGTCAGAGCAAATCAAATCAAGTGGTCACGTGGGAACCAATACCAATTAATTTGTTTTTTTACAATCCGTCTTTGAATCGTTGGTGACCGGGCTGAGGCCATCAGCTAACTATACCGGGAGAGCCCTGCCAGTCACAGGCAGGGTGCCACGGTGACTAGGAGATGTTAACTACCTCGCCTGCTATGCCTGTTGTATGCTATGCCTGTTTGGAGATTGCATGCCTCTTTCTCTTCGTGGTCGCTGGGATTGTTCTCCATATTTGGAATAAAAGTGCGTTAAGAGTATTTGACTGCTGCTACAAATGTACACGTGATTAATGATCCACTTCGTTGAGCTATTATTTGTGGCCATGTCGCTTATTTTAAAAAAAGCTGTATATATCTTAGTGGACTTTACCTGGTAAAGTAAAAATAAAAGTTTAGTTTCAGTAGCCGGGGTTGAACCCAGCTTCTCAATGGTACCAGTCCAGCGCTGATCTTTGAGCAACCTGGCTACCTCTCTAATTGTCGACACGACGACTATGCGATGTGGCATTATTTCAAGCGGTTGGTGCATACGCATTTATTTATTTGGATGTGGCAATGCTAAAGTGAGTGGTGCAGTATTGATTAGCGCGCTAAACTGTGAACCCAGCGATATGTAGATTTGGAGGTTGGTTTACTCCAGATAAGAATGCAAATTACACCAACGACCGAGTTCAAACGGCTGGAAGTCGTGTGGGGCGCTGTTGCGCAATCTGTAGGTGGCAGGCTGTCTCAATCGCCTGGAGGGGTGATTCATTGCAGGGCTGCGCCACTATCTATATGCAAGCAGTCGAGAATACATGACTGATAACGGCTTGCAAAAGTTCAGTAAACTATATTTGTGCAAAGTAAAAAACAATAGGCAATAAAGTGCATATAATCAGTACGTGCCGTGTTACCACATTGTATGTTAATTTACTTAAATAGCATCGTGCAAATATGTTCTCCTACAAACGAACTCTATTCTCATTGCCATGGACTAAAACGTAATCTTGTCAAGTTTAACAAAAGCTATAAATCGCGACGTTATAAACTAAAAATAACCTTTGGGATTTATTGTCAAGCAGAGGAGTGTAACCTACATTAATCTGGGGGTGATGGGGGAGGAGTGCACGTTTTACCGCTCACCACCAACGCCTTCGTGCTGTTCCACGTTTCAGACACCATGGGACCAGCCCGACAACGCATCCACCAGAAAGACACAGAGCTTTACGTGTGCGTAACCACTATACGCGCCCAGCGAAGCGTGGACCTAAAAGGTTTGGATCGATCGTTAAGCGTTTGGTAAGTGACCTGTTGACCAAGACACTACCGTCCTCAGAAGGTGCAAGGGAATTCACAGTTTTATTTACCAGTTAAACTCAACTGTGCTCTTAGCTCTTGTTCATAGGCGAGCTGGTCACACGTAATGATAGCTGATGATCGCAGTAGCTGATATCACCACACGTGAGAATTTATAACAGCAGTCTAATCATCTGAACCAAGGAACCCGGATAAAAACCCAAGCTCCGACCACCACAGCGAGAGCACACGCCAACTCCAAAAGTATAACAGAGGCACCGCCAGGGTCCAGCATGACCTCCTGTGTACCGATCGAGGGAGATAACATCTTCTCAGCGGCAAATAGCAGCGAAACATTGCCTTAGCATTAAAATTATGGATTCACATTTCCAATACAATATTTTGGGGAAACTATCTGAACGTGGTGCTCTGGATGTATGACTGCTTCTTCTCTGTCTTGTTTTATTTATCCACACAGTCTCAATGTAACTCTACATCTCTGTAAATAAACCACATTATACATATCAATCTAGCGTCCACGCAACGATCCCCTCCCCCTAGCCCACACACCCCCTCTTCCCCCCCCTTGCCCTGCCCCCCGTTCTTACCTAGAAACCTCTTACCATGGCATCTCTCTCCCACTTCAGTAGAAAAAACTTCTTGCTGTTGGGTTTCCCACCTGATGATGATTGCTTGTGTTGCAATAGAAACGTCGTGATTTATTTAATTTTATACCTACGTGACTTTACCGAAAGAACCAAAGAGTATTATAAAATATCTATAAATATATGTTGGCATATATATCTGACCATCAGTGAACGTGAAATAAAACTCGTGTTCATAGCCCTGCACAAGTATTTGAGCCTTGGGACGCTAGTTTCACTTCCACTCATGGCCACCAACAATAGTGGTGATTATCTAAACCGGTTCTGGGCCTCCCCTAGGTTGACTCAGCCTCAAATGATAAAATGGTGCGGTAATGCAGTTTGACTTGGTGCTGGCCACCCACCTTGTGTGCTGTGCCTGCCGTTATTAGGTGCTCACTAACAGCTCCATAAGTCTATTAAAGCGATATGGGGAATCGTTTTCTGTGTTTGGTAGAGAAACCTTTCTCAAAACAAGATTTCCCATGTGGGTCGCTCGACCTCTAAATTAATCAGGCGTAATAATGTGATTTGATCAACTTCTATGGTTAACGGGACAGTCTATGTGTGGGTGATGTTTACATCCACGATAGCATGGTTGGCTAAGTGCAGTGCAAAATAAATTTAACATACAAACAACAACAGGACGTTTCCTTCATCTGACCACTGCTACATAGAAGCGACTTCTCTGTCCGTGGCCAGGAGCAGCTTCAAAGCCCCTACATTTACTTTAGCCGATGATATCACAAGTGATGTCCACCGTTGTTGTACAGCAGGACTTTTGAGTGCATTCCATTGTAATGAGAGGCTGCCCTGCTGCAATTAACTCGTCACCACACTTGCGATCTAGAGGTCGATCCTTAGGCCTGGCATTTGGAGCGACGCTGCAAGCTTCTTAAATCTCGCTGCCTCTGTCCACCCAGCTGCGTAAATGGATACAGCACAGTTGGTCGATCGGCAGGTCGCATGCGGTGGTGGGGTAAAGCGTGGGTAACTCCCACCTCTTCCAACAAGGGAAGCATCTTGCAGGGCTGCACCTTTACTGACCGCACCGTCATTGATAAACCACGACGTGCATGGGTCCACGTATGACATGCGAGTAGGGGGTCCACGTGCAGGGTGCGAGGATGCGTGGAAGGGATTCACGTGCAGCGTGCGAGTAGGGGGTCCACGAGCAGCGTGCGAGGAGGGGGTCCACGAGCAGCGTGCGAGGAGGGGGTCCACGAGCAGCGTGCGAGGAGGGGGTCCACGAGCAGCGTGCATGGAGGGGGGCCACTTGCGGCTTGTGAGGAGGGGGTCCAGGTGCGCCGTGAGTGGAAGGGGTCCATGTGCTGTGTGCGGGGAGGGGACCCACGTGCGGCGTGTGAGGAGGGGGTCCAGGGATCTGTAAGACAATCTCTCTGAGACGGCGCTGCTGAGCGTCATCGTCGTCTCCATCGTTGACGAATGCTTTGTTGTCTCGACCAACAGCACCCCTCTTTGACTGCTGGCCCGACGACGACGACTCCACGTAGGAGAGCACGTGCAGCAGCGTGAACAACCTGAACGGGGGCAGAGGGGGGGGGGGGGCACGGAGGGGAAGGGGGAGGGGCACGGGGCGCCACGGTGGCAAAATGTCAGGAGTTAACGGGACAGACCTAGGAGCCAATGGTTGACTGACTGAGATGACTGACAATGCACCAGCTGTGACCCCTACTGTGCCAAATTGTTGTGTTTAGCTGCCCGGTGCTCTGCTTATGGATGCGAGCATCGCTCCTCTGCCCTCCATTATTGCTGGTGGGCGACTGCCTCCAACTGCCAAGTAGCATCTCCTCAGGAGTGGCCAATCTTGAGACCGCTGGTACCAGTTATTGGCAAGTCCACTCATCTCTATGTATCCTCTTGTACCATATCATTCCTTTTTTTCCCTAGCCCATGCCGTGCCCTTTAGTCTGATCTATCCTGCCAAATAATAGTTGCTTTGCCATGCAGTGGCTGGGCATGGGGGCTACATGACCCAGCCAACACAGCCACGCTTGTGAGAGGAGCTCACCAATGGGAGTGTGTCTAGATCTTTTAAGAATATGTGAGCTCCTGACACAATCCAGTCTGGTTAAACCCAGGATGCATTGTAGGCAGGGTGACCTGAATGTTTCTAACCGGTGCAGATGTTACTTTAGACACCTCAACATCCTTCTCGAAAGAATAAAGAAGGGAAGATATCAATGTGGTCAAATAAAATCCGGAGCTTCGCATGGAATGACAAACCAAGTAGTTTCCACCCAGTGTTACACAGCCGATGAAAAGATAATGCTGCCCGACTGTTTCGGAGTGAGACCTCGGCTGCGAAACCGGAGCTGGTCATAAGCACACTGCCCACACTCACATAAAGGCAAAGACATGGATCTCCTGGATAGCCTTAAGATACTGTTGGGGCAAGTGCTGTCAGCGAGTGGCACCTATGAAGGCCGGTACGGCACAAGGGGGGAAGTCCAGGACCATTTCAGATAATCGTTACTGTTGTTGGTCACTGAGTCGGCATGCACACACACCCCCTATGGCCACGCATGGGTCGACCCCCTCCCCTCCTCCTCAGCTGTGGTACAGCATGGCCAGGAACTGGACAATGAGGAGAAGGTGATGAGGAACATGAAGGCGAGGGGCAGCACGTCGATGACCGTCCCCTCGTTCTTCGTGCTCGGGATCTGGATGTAGAGGTCGGCTCCCACGAACTGCAGTGCCAGGGTCGCCACCAGCCACAGTGCATTGATCATGAAGTAGACGAAAGTGCCCTGCACGTTGGGACAGACAGACCAGGCCTGATTTACATTGCATTGGCCGAGTGGCGGGGGGGATGACCCCGGGCTGTTTATGGATCCCCTCTTTGTGCGTTCATTTTTCTCCCCCACTGTCCACTCTCGACGCCAAATGGTCACTTCTGTTGTTATTGTTTTATTGTTCATGTATTTTACAGGATTAGCGGATTATTGGAACAATTAACAATTAATTCGTTGGAATAATAAGGCATAGGTAATTCAATGCCGTTTAAATCTTCTTCTACCACATGCCAAGTACGGTAAGTACTCGCTTAACGCCTGCTGTTTGCACAACGCGTTGTCGCTGGAACGCAATTTTTCTGTTATCGAAGCATCTCCGGTACTCGCGATGACGCGTTGCCAGTACCTTGTTTCTTATCTCGAAGAGTTCCTGCTTCACGCGTTTCCTGTGATCGTCATCTTCCTCCAGAGGCTTGAGGTAGTCACTGATCATGCTCTTCCAAAACTCGTCTTCCTCCTATGCATTCCCATCCACGGGACAGAAGGTTCACTTTGTGCGATTGTCCAAATAACAACAACTTACTCCGATGAATAATATTAATATTGTAATAGTAATAGGTTTTACCCTTTTAACTGGCACAAAAACTGACACCTTTATTCAAGGCATCGTGTTTGCAATAACCACAACACAAGCAATCAAAATGCAAACAAAAGAGACAACTCTGATAATAATATGCACTGTCCTTGAATTTGATTGGTCCACACCCGAGACGGCTTTTCTTAGAGCCTAGTCTCCACTGGTGTTAAATGCTCACCCCGAGCCCTCAATACTCTGATAGTGCGCTGTTTTTGAGTTGTACGCCTTTTGGCGTCTTCTGGTCCAACACCAGAGTGCTTGCCACAAATGAATCACAATAGCTTGCTAATCTCGTCTAGGAGCATTAACCATCACCCACACTTCGTTCATCCATTCATCAAACAAAGATGGTCACCGCATCGCGTGATTTCAGATGCTCGGTCTTGTTTAACTGACAAGCAATGACTTCGCATTTAATTTTCGATTTAAAGCTTTCGTGACTGCAGGGATTCATCTTCTTGGTTCTTTCGGTAAAGTCACGTAGAATGGAAATAAAATAATACAAATAAAACATAATAAAATAAAATTCTCACGACGTTTCGGCCACAACTCAAGTAGCCTTTTTCAGGTGAAGGAACGAACTGTCGCGACGACAGCACTTCAATGAACGCTGCAAAGAGTCGCAGCGTCTTTTAAGCTAGGTGGGAGAAGTAAAGCGCCTTGACAAAGGTGTTTACATATCAAACAGGATAATTTAGCATTGTAATAGCGGTGTTAAAGTGTTGAATCAGCAGGATGTTAAAGTCAGAAATTAGCTTGTAACTGGGAGATTAGCATGATGTTAATGTGAGGGATTAGCATGTGACTGGTCACGGAAATAGCTATGTTAAAGTCGAAGTTTATATATCAACAGAGGCATTTAGTATATGGACGCTAAACGACTGCAACTACCCAACTATCATACAATACACCGATGTGAAAAAACTAAGTATAAACTACATCAATGTTATCAATAAACTCTATATACTCTCCAATCAGCTGAGCTACTAACAATAAGTCGTTATACATTAGGCTCACATGCCATTGACTTTTCCAAGACGGAGGTTCTTTGTAAGCCATCTGGCTTCCATGAGAGATTCGTTCATGAGGCTATTCACATATACAAGCACAGAGACAATTTCAACCGAGAAGATGGATTCTATCTTAGCAATCATTGGAAAGATTTGATAAATCATTTCAGTTCTTGATTGATTGTTCACGCTTACAGTGGCTTTCAGACAGCATACATAAAAACAAATTTCGTCTCCCCCCTCCTCTTTTCAAAAAATAGATGGACTAGTCCTGGGCAAACTGCCAATCGTTGCGCGTGACGCAAACGTTATTATTTTTATATATAAATAAATAAATATGCCGTTTTCAAAATAAATTTATGCAAACCGACACACCTGATGATGACCGTTTGAGTTATGGTCGAAACGTCGTGAGAATGTTTTTATTGTTTTATATATATTTTGTTATTTTGTTGTTTCTCTTCAACGTGACTTTACCGAAAAAACTAAGAATAACATTGATGTAGTTTATATTTTAGTTTCTTATTAGTTTACTATATGGTATTCATTATATAGTGTAGTGTATACCCAGTTACTTTATGTTAATAGCTCAACTTATTGAAGAATATATTGAGTACATTTATTATATTGACGTAGTTTATACTTAGTTTTTTTCACATCGGTTTATTGTATGATAGTTGGATAGTTGCAGTCCTTTAGTGTCCATATACTAAATGGCCCTGTTGATATGTAAACTTTGATTTTAACATAGCTATTTCCGTGACCAGTCACATGCTAATCTCTCACAATAACATCATGCTAATCTCCCAGTTACATGCGAATTTCTGACTTTAACACCCTGCTGATCCAACACTTTAACACCGCTATTTCAATGCTCAATTATCCTGTTTGATATGTAAACTCCTTTGTCAAGGCGCTTTACTTCTCCCACCTAGATTAAAAGACGTTGCGAATCTTAGCAGCGTTCATTGAAGCGCTGTCGTCCTGAGAGTTCTGTTCCTCCACCTGAAGAAGCCTACTTGTGTTGTGGCCAAAACGTCGTGAGAATTTTATTTTTATTATTTTATTTCCATTCTATGTGACTTTAACGAAAGAACCAAGAAGACTTTGTCTTTGTTTGATGAAAATATTACCTTTGGTATGGAGGGCGAGGTCTGTGTCTGATTGCTCTGGAGGTCGACTTTTGCTCTCTACTTCTTCTGGATGCTCTGTTTGAGTGCTCGCGATGTCTTCTAGTCTCGCCTCTGCTCCTTCTGAATGCTCCATCTGAGTGTTTGCGATGTCCTCTTCTCTCGACTCGATCTCTGCTCCTTCAGGATGCTCTGTCCCAGTGCTCGCAATGCCCTGTCGTTTCTCCTCGCTCTCTACTCCTACTGTATGATCTGTCTGAGTGCTCGCGATGTCCTCTGGTCTCGTCTCTGCTCCTTTTGGATACTCCATCTGACTGTTTGCGATGTTCTCTCCTCTCGACTCGATCGCTGCTCCTTCAGGATGCTCCGTCTGAGTGCTTGCGATGCCCTGTCGTCTCTCCTCACTCTCTACTCCTTCTGGATGATCTGTCTGAGTGCTCACGATGTCCTCTGGTCTCGTCTCTGCTCCTTCTGGGTGCTCCATATGAGTGTTCGCGATGTCATCTCCTCTCGCCTCGATCTCTGCTCCTTCTGGATGCTCCATCTGAGTGCTCGTAGTGTCCTGTTGTCTGGCCTCAATTGGACGCAGCTTCATCTCTCTGTCGAGTTCCACCGTGCACGACTCCACTCGGCTGGGAGGGATGATGATAAACTGTTAAACTAAACCATTATTTTTATTTTACCATGTAAGGCCCACTGAGCTAGGAAGCTTTTTTGTAGAATCGACCTGAATATCACAAATTATAACTCAATGAGCGGCTTATCACGTGGAAATTACAGCAGCCAAATACTCTAATCACATGATGATTCTAAATGAGGAGGGAAAAAATCAGGGAACCCGGAGTAAAATCCACACCAACATGGGGAGAGAAAGGAATAGACGCAGACTCCATATAGGCAACAGGCATCGTCAGGTTTGGGATCGAAGCCACTACCTCCTGCATACCAGGGGAGGTAGTTAACATCTACCCACCACGGCGCCTAAGATACAAGCACAACTAGAATCACAGTTAATAAGTTGAGACAAGACTCAGTATTGACTTGAGTAAAATGTTACGTTGTAAATCCTCCTCCACCCGACACAGCCAATCAATAATCATAATCTGTATTTCTACTGCCGGAGGAGTCCGATGAGCTATGAACCTATTTTCACAGATGTCCAGTAGGTGTAGGGGATTATAAAGTTAGAACATAAAACGATAGCAGTGCTAAGTATAGGAAATATAATAAAATAAATAAAGTATATGAGTGCAACTTGCATGAGTACATCAGTTACTGCCAATTTTTCAATACTAAATGCATAACTTGGGGCAAGGCAGCAAAACAACAGTCCCAAACCACACCAAGATAACACAGTCCCTCAATAATATGGGACATAAACGTTGAACTATCGATACACGAGAGGTAAGGATCAAAGTTAAAAGCATGGCTACAGGCTCTCAGTGAGGTGGTGGCACCTTGAACTGTCATCCTCCTGACTCAGTGCCGAGTATTTCTTCGGATGGACGCTGATCCTCCACTGGAAGCAGTCCCACTCGAGTGGCAGTATATAGCATTTCGTTCCATTCAAACGATGCTTGCGTTCCTTCTTCTGCTGGGACAGGAGGATGGGCATTGTGCTGAAGGCAGGGTCCTTCAATGATATCAAACCAGCGGGAAGCGCACACAAGCTGGAAGGCAGTTTCAGCTGCTCAGTGAACTGGCGCCAATAACTGTCCAAGCTCTGCGGTCCTCCATGTATGAAGATTTTATTGGCCAACGGGAAACCAGAACACCATGGAATAGACCCACAAATGCGAGGGGGAAACATTGCGTTCTATTCAGATGGAACAAATAGTCCATAATTGTCATACTACACTCTCCTGGAAAGTCAGTGAATGACTCCTCCTCGATACCCACCGTGTTGGATTAATGGACACGAGTGGCACAGCCACCACCACCGTTCTTGTCAAGAAACATAAACGATAATTTTGCAAGCTCCGGTCATCCTCTCATCAGTGGATTTTGGCTAACCATTGAACAAAGACAGTGACCACATCGCGTGCTTTTGGGTGCGCTTGTGCGTCCATCTGGAACCCTCTTCCTTCCAATATGAGAAAGCAATTGGAGCTATGCACTTTTAAATCATTACATTGAAAACTAATTTCTTAAAAACTGCTCTTTGTGTTTAGAAACTTTCCTTCCTTCGCACCTCCAATTAGCACAGTTGGCTACACATGGTGTGAAAGAAGTTCAACATACATACATCTGGACCAGTCCTTGGCCTTCCCTCAAAAAGCCTCAAAAATAGCCAAATGTGATGTAGTAAACATGACAACAATGGAGACAAAGGCGGCCGGGCATGGTGCTGGCCACCTACCCTCTTATGTGCCATTCCGGACTTCACAGGTGCTACTCGCTAACAGCACTTGCCCCAACGGTCGGTTAAAAGCTATATGGGGATCGCTGCCTTCGTCTTGGCGGGGGTTGGGGGCATATGTTACACTTTTTTTGCAATGTACGTAGCCAATCATGCTAATCGGAGGTGCGGGACGGAGCAACAGAGGAGAATGGAGCGAAACTCCAAATAACGTTCGACACAAAAACAACAACGACAATAACGATAACACATAAAGTAACTCACCTCCTTAGGGGAGGGCTCAGTAGGCGCCTTGGTCTCACGCGTGCCCCATGATACGTTGTACATGTTGACCAATGAGTAGATGAGCAGCAGCAGGTATCCCGTGGGAATGCAGATGAGGTACAAGAATCCGTGCACGATGCAGAAGAACTCGCGCGGGTGCAGCGCCGCGGCGATGAGATGGATGCCCGCGAGAGTGATGAAGAAGATGCTGCTGGGTGTGAGGATACCGTTCTTGACAATGTCGCCGACCATAGCGAGCAGCGTGCCCGTCATGAGGAACATGTAGATCACGGTGAGCACCATGGCCACCTTAAAAAAAATACCAGGTATAAAGCTCTTTTCAGAAGCCACCTGGCCACAAATGATAGATCAACGAAGTGGCTCATCACGTGGTAATGTATATCAGCAGCCAGATTAAATGCAGAGGGAAGATAGAGAGAACACGTGGACTCCAAATACATAACAGGCGTTAAGGTCGGGATAGGGATCGAACCCACGACCTCCTGTATACCATGCGAGGGAGTTTACATCTCGCCATCGCAGGAGGAGACCTTAGCCATCGGCATCACCATTGTCCTTTTTGTCCAACCACCACCACTTCTTGGGGAGTTACTTTGCATTTATTCCGCACTTTTCCACAAAGTCCTCAAGACCCTGCACTTTGCAAACAACAACACAATAATGATAGCTCATTGTTCTTCTGGGTTCTTTCGGTAAAGTCACGTAGAATGGAGATGAAATAATAAAAATAATAATAACAGAATAAAATTCTCACGACGTTTCGGCCACAACACAAGTAGCCTTCCTCAGGTGAAGAAACAGGACTGTCTGGAAGACAGCGCTTGAGTGAACCCTGCCAAGCATGGCAGCGTCTTTTAAGCTGTGTGGGAGGAACAGAGCACCTTGACAAAGCAGTTTACATAGAAATTAGCATGTAACTGGGGGATGAGCATGATGTTGGTGTGAGGGATTAGCACCACGGAGAGAGACGAGCTTTATTAAGACGGACGAGTCCATCTATGTTCAGAACGGAGGAGGTGGAGAGGAGTTTAGATATCAACAGTAAATTAGCATGTAACTGGGGGATTGGCATGATGTTAGTATGAGGGATTAACACCACAGAGAGCGACGAGCTTTGTTCAGACGGACGAGTCCATCTGTGTTCGGAGCGGAGGAGGGGGAGGAAGAGGAGGAACCCTCAAGACCTTGGGTTTTCGGATGCCTTTG
Organism: Petromyzon marinus; assembly: GCF_048934315.1. Lineage (NCBI taxonomy): Eukaryota > Metazoa > Chordata > Hyperoartia > Petromyzontiformes > Petromyzontidae > Petromyzon > Petromyzon marinus. The sequence continues at coordinate 132,030 of NW_027423238.1, forward strand.
TCCGAACGATCCGCCTACTCTACACCAAGGCGGAGTGCATGATCAAGATCAACGGCGCCCTCACTGCCCCGGTCAAATTCGAGCGAGGAGTGAGACAGGGATGCCCATTGTCGGGCCAACTTTATGCCCTGGCATTAGAGCCTTTCCTGAATCTCATAAGGCGGAGACTCAGCGGCCTGGTGCTGAGGGAACCAAGCATCAAGTTGGTCCTGACGGCATACGCCGACGACGTCCTCCTCATCCTGCGCTCCCTGGCTGATGTCGCCCTGCTGCATGAGTGCCAGGAGGTCTTTTCGAAAGCCTCGTCATCAAAAATGAACTGGCAAAAGTGCAGCGGCCTGCTGGTTGGAGCGTGGGACATGACTGAGTGTCCCGAGAAGACAAAAGCCATCAATTGGAGCACAACATCGCTGCACCACCTGGGGGGGTTCCTCGGACCAGAGGAGGAACCACCGCAGAGGAACTGGGTCGAGCTGGAGGAGAAGGTGAAGGAGCGGCTGGCCACCTGGAGTCGCCTGTGCAAGTTCCTCACCTTCAGGACAAAGACGTTGGTGGTGAACCAGCTGGTGACGTCCATACTGTGGCACCGACTCTTCTCACTGTACCCCCCCATGAGCCTTGTCAACGCACTTTAGAAGCAAGTCCTCGACTTCTTCTGGTCAGGTGGAGGACATCGGGTCGCGGCTGGGGTCCTGGCCCTGCCACTGGACGAGGGCGGTCACGGGCTGGTGTGCGTGCGGAGTCAGCTGGCCACCTTCCGACTGCAGGCAGCGCAAAAGTTCCTGCACGCCGCCCCTGCACTGGCCTGGAGCGTCACGGCCTCCTTCCTCCTGAAACAGCTGGGGGGTCTGCAGTGCTCCAAGCAACTATTCTACATGGACCTGCAGGGCCTTCCACTGGGACAGCTGCCACCCTTCTACAGAAGCGTCCTGCAGACATGGAGCTCCCTCGCCGTCAGGAGGCTGAACCAACCGTGATCGGCTGAGGATCTGGTCGTCGAACCGATCCTCAGGAACCCACAGACAAAGCTGCCATCCACCACCACCACCCCTGGCATGGAGAGGCGCCTCGCCAACGCGCGGCTCACCAGGATGGGAGATCTGGTGGAGCCTGAAACACGGGGCCGGTGGATCGGACCAGCAGACGTGGCCACAAAGACAGGGCTGCAGTCGCTCCGGGTGGCTGCCCGGATCCTGGCCGAAGCCAAGGGGGCCTTCTCAGTGGCAGCGGGGAGAACGCCCCCCATCGGCGTGGGGGATGACGAGGCCCCTCTCGATCCCCCTCCACCGGAGCTCTCAGTCGTGCCACTGCATCGCCAATGCCGACAAACGAAGGCGGATCACAACCTGTGCCGGCTAGAAGACCTACCGGAGGTGGCCTTCGCAAATGTAAAGAGGAAGGTTCTCTACTCCTACATGGTCCGGTTCCACCAACAGGACACCCTGAGGAGCCACAAGGACCATGCCTGGAGGAAAGCCCTGCCCTGCGTCTCTCCGGAGAGGCCTCGCTGGAGGCAACTCTACTGCAGACCGACGTACAACCGCATCGGCGACCTCAGCTGGAGCATCGCCCACGGCACCGTCACCACCAACGTCTCCCTGGCGCGCTTCACCGACACGTCCCCGGAGTGCCGGTTCTGCGGTAAAGTGGAGACGGTGGCGCACCAGTATGTGGAGTGCAAGAGCCTGGACTCGCTGTTCAAGGTCCTGAGAAACATCCTCCTAAGGTTCAGCCTCCACTTCTCCCCGACGGTCCTCTTCTTTGGATACCCGAAAGGCAACAGACCCCAACATCTTCAGGGGCTGGTCAACGTGCTCTTCGGCTACGCCAAGCTCGCCATATACAGGGCAAGGAAGGTGGCCCTGGAGGGGCAACGTCCAGCCAGCAGCCTGGGCATCTTCCACGCTCTGGTCGGATCAGGGTGTTGCTGGAGTTCCACTACACGCGGCTGACCCACGCCGTGCCGGCCTTCAAGGAGCAGTGGGCGCTGGAGGAGGCCGTGTGCTCGGTGGCAGATGACGGAGAGCTCTGCATGCAGATCTAAGCTACCCG